>NW_017728948.1:77709711-77714488 GCF_001723895.1 Crocodylus porosus
AGCCCAATTGACTGTGTGGGTGTCGACACCACAGTCCCCAGTTTCTTAATGAGAATGGGGTGAGAGACCGTGTTCAAGGCCTTCCGAAAGTCCAGAAGGACTATGTCCACTGTTACCCTTGCATCTAAGGATTCGGTGACCTGGTCATAGAAGGCCACCAGGTTGGTCTGATGGGTTGTCATTGACATCAGTTCATTAAAGATTGTGAAGATTTTAGGTAATGGGGACTATATAAATATATAGGTAGTGACCTGCTAGAGGGCACTGAACTGAATGAACTAGTCAGCCAACTCAAGCTCCCATTCAATCACAGGGAGTCTAACCAAGCTCAGACCAGACTGTCTGCTTTGTGTTTTCCTGCCTTTGAGCTCACCTGGGGTCAAATTTTCCACTCAGTAGCCCCCTCATGTGTTTCTGTCCAGGAAAAATTGAGGTGGTCTGGGTTAGGCCACACCTTCACAGAAAAGAAAGGAAATAAAACAGAAGGAATATGCTTGTCTTCCCAAAACAACTGTTCTGATAGTAATCTTAATTTATGACTAGGATGAAACTAGTCTCATGCATATTAGACAAAAATTCTTCTCTCTTTCACTGCAGATAGGCATAGCACCAGAATGCAAAATATTCAAAGTAATAGGAGGAAACATGCAAGGATGAAATATCTGATTACAGGAGTTTCAGTTGACCTTCATGGTATGTTGCCACAGTTCAGAAGCCTAACATTTCTGTGTAGATATAAGTGCCTTCATAAGTACTCATAACATTTGTCAAAACAGACTAGATCTCGAGACAATTAAGTTCAATACTCTGCCCCACTCAGTTCCCTATATTTTATAGTTCAAAGCACACAAAAAGTCTTTCATTAAAGTCTCTAGGTCAAAACTTTCATACTTGACTGATGCCTAAAATGAATCATCAAAAGGCCAATTTATGCCACTCTTATTCACAGTATACCTTACTCTGAAAGTAGTTCAATTAGAATCAGTGGGATTGTTGCTAAAATAAAGTCAAATGAGTAAATACAAAGTTAACTGGCCCTAAACAGAAGTAACTACAAGAAGGAAGCTGCAGATGTTCCACATGATTGAAAAATCAAACAACTTTTATTTTTGATTAGGTACATGAATATGGATTGAAGTGCTTAACTTCATCCATCCAAGTTGAAATACCTTTGGCCTTAGCTACGTGATGTTATACATAAGGCAGAAGGTAAAAATTCCTTCTTGAATCCTACTAGGAATCTGCTAAAAGCAGAAGCATAACATTTGAATACATTGATCATACTTTTCATCAAGGTAAAAAAATCAGCCATATCTAGGAAAAAACTCCACTCATGGTATTTGACTCGTTTTTCTGATGTGGCACTGTCTACAGGTTGATTTTGCACTCTATATAAGAGTCTTTCTTTTACTAATTCTGTAGTCATCATTACTTTGACCACTGACTCCTAAATCTAATACTATGAGATGGAATCCCATAGTATTAGATTTAGATATGTGATATAGATATGTAACACAATTTGTTTTTAGATTTATTATATAGCTATATAATACATTTTCCATATTCATTTTATAATTGAAACATTTCAGCTAAATCCCTTATATTTTTTCTTTTTTTTTTTTCATACAAAAATAATTCTAAGTTTTGAAACTGTTCAACATCTATAAACTCCATCACATTTCTAGAGTACGGTATTGCAAGCTAATCAGTTCAGGTCCACTTATATTCTTTACAGCTGATTAGCAAACTAGAATTGGTATGACAGTTCAGCAGCCACAATGTTCTGCAGTTTAGGTCTCTAAAGGAACTTCATGGAGACAAATCATCTAGATCTTCCAGAGTTAATCTAAATTTCACTTAATTTTAATCTCTGACCACAGAGTGTTTGTAAATCAGTCAAATAATATCCATTCAGAAATCAGTCATATATGCATATACCAGACAACTAGCCACATTCATCTTTGCTGCACTTTCACAAACATTACTAAAGACATCATACATGCTCCTTACAAATACGCTTAAGAATACATACTCCAAGGAGGAATGGATCAAGAACTTCATTATTAAAGTATCACTTCACCTCCTGACTTAAAAATAAAGTGAAGAATATCTGACCAGGATTGAAGAACTTGACCTTAGGCAGACTTTACAGCATGTTTACAGTAACCTTACTGTGTAAGCTCTTCCACAGAATAGAAGATTTACAGAATTATGTATCAATATTGCAGTTTATATACAGCAGTATTCATAGGCAGAGAACACCTTATATTAAAGCAGGGGACTAGAGTTTTAAAATTTTCTCTCTCTAACTTCTATTTTCTAAACTATAGTTTAAAAAGTTTTATAACATTTTTAAGATATGGGGAAAAGTACCAAAAGTTATTTTAAATGAAGTAAAGCAGACACAATCTTGCAAGGCTCTCTCTCAAGTCTAGGTCCCAATCTGAAATAAGAAATTTACAAAAAACTGCTTAGTAATATTAAAACCAAACAGGAAAGATTATAAAGCACTGCAGCACTTTTTTCAGCCTTCCAATTGGTATTTTGACTATGTAAAATTTATCACCTAAACCCAACCATTGCTCAAGAGTCCCATGAAAACAATGAGTTAGTGGGAGCCACAGGGTTGTTAATAAAAGAATACTACTTAAAATGATGAGACACAACATCAATTTTTGTTAATGAACTTGGATGCTAAAAGTTTTCTAAAGAAATCCACAGTTTGTCTCATGAACAGATGGTGATAGAACAAGATATTAAACATAATAGTGAACAAACAGCTGTAAATGGGCTGGTTAAGGAAATAACAAAAGAAATCTAAACTTTAAGTGCTCACCTTGCACAAATACACACTTCCAGAAGAGTCAGTAACAATGCAGGAGCTTCCACTGTGAAAGCCAGAGCAGCTGCTGCTGTTGTGAGCTGCTTAAAGCACGGCCAACCCTATCTCTGTTCCCACTATCTGTTTGTTCACTGCAGTTTCTCCCATGACTCCATCACCTAGGAATGGAAACCACCTCTTTTCTGAGCCCCGGTGGTGCACACACTGCTGTTGAACTCAGGTAATGAAATGACAAGTCACACAAGGTCAAAGCAAGGTGAACAGAAAGAGAGAGAGAGAGAAAGCAGACATGGGGAGACCCTAAATTCCAGGGACCAGCTCCGTTCAAGGGGTAGTGAGTTGTATAAATCACAGTTGAGACAACTGGAGGTCAGAAGAGCAATAAATCAGAGAATATAAAAATGGAACCGAGCCAACCCGCTTACTCAGGAACCCTCCCTTACACAGTAAACAAAAAACCAAAAAAAAAAAAGAAACATAGACCGCTTGCCAGCACTAACACCCTCCCAGTCTGTTCTGATCAGATCCTCCCTCATCAGTCAGATTGTAGGTCACAGGGGGTTCCTTTCTTTCACAAATAAGATTAGCAAAAAAAAAAAGAACGAACTATAGCACTGCTTTACAGGCTGCTTAAAGTAGAAGGACTTTGATAGAACATCTCTACTTTTGTGGGGGAGGGGCACTGTTTTGTTTTCATTTTAGTTTTGCTACTGCTGTCTGATAACTTTGCCACAGTTCCCCGGAGCATCCACACATGCAAGCACGTGCGCTTGCAACAGCTCAAATAGAAGCGGTGCAAATTTGAGCCAAGTGTTTTTGTCTCAGTGCACATGCTTGGACATGCACTTTGTTGTGGAACAAATTGTGCCACTTGGGGCAAAATAACCCTGCCTGGCTCCTCCCGGATTTGCAGCCACAGGGAGCTAGAGCCCAGGGCCAGCACCTGTGCTGTCCCCAGCAGTATAAAAGCTGCCCTATCCTGGTCCCAGCAGTATAAAAAGCCATCCTGGCAAGTAGCTCAGGGCTACTAGCTCTCAGGAACTGCTGGGACCCTGCCAGTTAGTACCTGGGGACACTACCCCTTGTGCCAGCTGGACTCCTGAAGCAGCCCTGTGAGTTCCCTGCACCCTCTACCCACTGCAGCAGTCTGGCAGTCAGGGCTGCTGCCTGGCTGTGACCTGCTGTGCACCTGCCAGACCCGGATGGGGACTGCACAACCAGTAGAGGCATCTGCCCCTCCGGGCCAGCTGCCAATGGAGTGTGGTTGCAGGGTTGGCCTCTGTGTGGCATTACTGCCACATGTGCACCCTGCCTGCCCATCTGGGAAACTATCACCTGGAAGATGTTCTGGGTGTGGTGGCCTGCTTTGAACTGTCAAAGCATGTCCTCCTGGCCCCATTTGGCCAGGAAGTCAGCCATAGCCAGCTGGCTCTAAGGTGCCAGCTCTGAGCAGGCAGGGTCCTAGCAGGAATTCTGGTGTTCCCAGTTAGAAACCTGAAAAATCCCTGATAAAAAAATCCCAAAGTCACTCTCTAAAATACCCACAAATCCATGTTCCCCCCACAAGTAAAACAAAAGACCACTATAAAGAGAGAGAGAGAGAGAGACAGCGGTCACGTGGACAATGTTTTATTGATATATCTACAAAGGTAAAGCATGTCTCTTATCATAATAATAAAGTGAACTCTAAATACATGTTTCATGAATTCATGAATACACATTTTCCCACAGGGGATTTGGCCCCCACACAGGGGCTATGGCTCCAAAACAGGGGATTCAGCCCCCACACAAGAGATATGGCCCCCAAACAGGGTCCAAATGGCCCCCACAGAGGCTACCTCCCCCTGCAAGGCCCACATGCCCCACCCCAGCCCCCTGATAGCTGCCCCACTTGGTCCCATCCCCTGCTAGCTGCTGCAGCCCCCTCAATGGCTG
>NW_017728948.1:77714846-77721858 GCF_001723895.1 Crocodylus porosus
GCTGGGGGAGTGGGCGGGGCTGGTGGGAGTCCCCCTCATGGTCCTCTCCCCCCTCCTCCAGGCCCCCCAACCTCTTACTCACTGGCACTGGAGCCCTGGTGCTGAATATGTGGCCTGGCCAGCTTCATGTTTCAGCACCAGGGTGAGGGGCTAACCATAGAGATGCTCTGGCAGCCAGAGCATCTCCATAGTGGACCCAGCCTCAGGCAGACCATGCCCTGCTCCGCTTTTTAAAAATTCGAATTTTTAAGACCCTTGGATATAGGCATCTAATTTTCTTGCTGCGCTGCAAACTTATAGTGCAGGGAACATTTTTCATTCCCACATGTCCCTGTTGCCCCATCTCAAAGGGGTTTGAAACAGGGCAAGAGGCATGTGTCTATACATCTGGATGAGCCCCCTGTGGGGATCCTACTAAAGCCTGTGAAGGAAAGATTAAATGATTTAGCAATTGATGGTCAGGGCAGGAATTTATGCAATTAAATTTTTCATCCTAAACAGCAAGATTAAATGTTCATGCTCTGTTCTTAGCTGACTGAAGATTGTAGCAAAAACATTACCACTGGTATTAAAATACCTGGACTTTATAACTCCTTTCTACTCCAGTTGGAAACTTTTAATAGTGGCTTATCGTGTCCTCTCTAGCCTTCTGACACTTTCTGGTGGACTTCTCCTAATCACAATTTAGCAGCTCCCCTGGCTTTGCCATCAAGTAGTTTGTTATAAGAGAACTAAAAATAGTGTTGATTTTTTATTGAAGTACTTGACTTAGTAAACCTAATGACAGTTACCACATGTCCAGGGGCTCTCTGTTACTTCACTGTCAGCAAGTGCCACAAACTTTAATGTTAAATGTTGTTCAAACCTTCATGGACATGTTTTCTTTAAGGAACTGAAACAATTTTTGAAAGAGAACAGAATGTAAATCACATCCTTCAAAACTAAAAGATAAATGCTTGAATTTGATTGGAAGAATATCCTGAAAAAAGTGAATCACTTAAATTGCTGTTATGGTCAGGCAAAGACTGTGTAGTAACCATACATTAATAGTCAGTAATCCCTGAGTGTGTTCAGAGTCCTATCTGCTGAACTGAATCAAAAATGTGTTATTAATTTGAACATCTGTTTCTACTGCAGAGCAAATACAAGTATGGGAATGTGAGCTAGATTCCATTCTGGCTAATGAATCAACAGGATGATTAACAGCAGGCTGTATCCTGCAGGACTGTGCATAAAGATTGTGAAAGAGAAGTACTAAGGCAGCAGGAAGGCTGCTGAATAGTTTGTAAAAATGGTTAATAGGGCTGTGTGAAATTTCGCTGCCAGTTTTGTTTCGACGCCGCTTTGACCCATTTCTAGGTCGAAACAGCAAAATTGAAATGGAACAGATATAGTTGAAACAGCCTCAAAACAAAACAAGGCAAGTCAAAATGTTTTGCTGTTTCAACGCTGTTTCAATGTTTCGCCCATAGGCTGTAATGGGGAAGGACAAAACAGCCTATAACTTTGTCATTTCTGGCCTGATTAGCAGGAATGGTAGCCCCTTCTGAGGGCATGAAGCCTGACAAGTTAAGTACAGCCAATGCTAAGCATGACTATAAAATGCATGGTCTATATTGGGCAAATGTACTGATGGGACTTTTTTTTTTTTTAACAACTTTTATTAAAAACATACTCATCACTCCACACTTCCAAAGCTTCACATATTGAGGATCCTTGTTTTACCAAGACTTCATATCACAAAACAAATACATATCAAAAATATACAACTACATCTATTAAACCCTTAAACAACATGCATCAGCTTCCCACAAAAACTCCATATAGAACTGCATTTCTTAATACAGAACCCCATGAATATCAATTAATCTTCCTGTAAAAACAAACAAACAACAAAAAACCCCCTCAGTAATCACCTGAAACTCTCTACCCCTCCCATCAGTCCTCTCTGTTGGTTTAATGAAATATTTTTGTCCAGTCTTTTTTCTTCCACTTCTCCAATCTCTTCCTTGTCTCAATCAATGTAGTATTTCAGTTCATACAGCCGCAGCTGCAGGCATTCTCTTTTAGTGAAAGCCAACCCCTTAAAACCCACAGGTTTCTAACTTTCCATATACTCATTTGGATACTTGCTAACAGTAATTAATTAACATAATTTCCCAGGCCCCTTTGGTATAAGCCCATACAATCTCTAGTGTTAAGAACTGGCTTATTTCCATGACAAAAAAAAAAAGCTATATCCATTCCTACATAACCTTTGCATATGCACACTCCCAAAACACATCCCACCATTTCTTCATCCCCACACCTCTCCCTTAGATGCTTTGCTGTTCTTGCCAAGCTCCATCTATGTTGTACCTTCCTCACTGGCAAGATATTTGATATGATCAGTGACACTAAATCAGCATGGTCCCCTTCCTGACATTCGTTAGTTACTAGGGCTGTGTGAAATTTCGCCGCCCATTTTGTTTCAACACTGTTTTGAGCTGTTTTGACCTCGAAACATCAAAGTCAAAATGGAACAGGCAGGCTTGAAACAGGGTTGAAACAAAACAGGGCAGGTTGAAACGTTTCAAAAAATTTAAAACATTTTGAGTTTCGACTGGAAAGCTAGGCTTATCCTCAATGGCTTCTCTGCAGGAAAACAGAAAGTAAAATAAGGGGAGGGAAGGGGAGGAGGGGAGAAGGTAGGGAGGGAAGGACTTCTCACATTATTGACATGTATAGCTCACCAGTGACTGTCACCCTTCCCTGAGGTCCCTTCCAACCCCAGTGCTCTGGGGGAGGGACAGAAAAACTGCATAAAAGGCAGCATTTTTTGAACTGCCCCTGCTTTCTGCTTTGGGGTCACTTACTGAACTGTCTGTTCTAGCAGCTCACTGTCAGACCACTATGGCTAGCAGCACTGACTTTCTAAAGGATTCCCTGCTTGCTACCCTAGCAAGAGTAGGTGAGAAAAGTTCAGAATAACTTTTTCTTGTAGGTGCTTCTATTTTATTATTATATTCATTGATTTATTCTTTTGAATTTTATACTTATATTGCATAGGGTTACTATAGAATTTACTCTATATAGGGATTTACTATATATATTTGTTTTTATATGTTCATTCTTTGCACAACATCAACACTATTGAGTTTATATAGGCACACAGATATATTTCTATCGCATTGATAAATCTCTTCACTGCACCACACCTAATTTGCAGTTTATATAGGAACACAAATACATTTATATATTTCTTGAAAAGGAAGACATGAAACACATCATGAAGCATGGTGGAAAGGCAGGTGGCCACACTGGCCAGCCTTCAGGGAGTGGTGGAAGAGGGGGTAGAGGGGGGAACTGTAAGTTCCCCCCTCTACCAAACTGAGACACAGCCTCTTTCTCCCAGCTAAAAGGGATGAAGCCACTACAAGCAGCAAGGAGAGGGGAGCAGTGCCACTGCCATTGCCTGTGCCCGAGACTGCATCCCTTCCACGTGCAGCAGCCATAACCCTGCTACCCCCCCCACCATGATGACAACCACAACCAGCATCACCAGCACCAGCACAGCAGCTACTCCACCCCTATGTCATTTCCCATGCTGAGCCATCCAGTGCCAGAAGAAGAGCTGGTGCCCTAGCAAGGGAAATTCTGGGGAACGAGGGGGAATCAGCTGAATTTGTGTTCAACACCCCTCAAGTTTCCCTTTGAGCCAGGTCCCCTTCCCTAGAAGACACTTCAGAGGATGTTGATGTAGAGGTGGAGACAAGCGACTCAGCTGAGTCCGCTCCCCCTTTTGCTGTGCCTCTGCCTCCTGAGGAGGGGGAAAGTGCAGCAGCATCCACAGATGCACCCACACCCCTGAAGTGAGTGGGTAGTGTCCTCTGGGATCATTTTGATCTGGCAGATGATCCCACATATATCCCACATATGCTATCTGCCTGCACTGCCAAACCAAAACCAGCCAAGGAAAGGGAACAAAACATATGAGCACCACAGGGATCCTGATGTATCTCTGCAGGCATCACCCCCTTGCCCTTGCTCCTCCTCAGCCTGGCACTAGTGGAAGTGTGGACTAGTGTCCAAAGGGAAGTCCAAAGGGGGTGCATTCCAAAGGCAAGCAAGCTCACCCAGAGCACTGGGGAGATGCTTGCTGTCAACAGCCAGCCCTTCTCCTTTGTTGAGTGGCCAGGGTTCAGGTGGCTCATGGCATTTGTGGTCCCATCATACCAAGTGCCCGCATGTACCACCTTCAGTAGGACAGTGGTGCCATCCCTGGATGAAGCATGCACAGAGTATTTGAGGGAGAAGCCACACAAAGCAGGTCTGCAGGTGGCCTTACACTTCACCTCAGATATCTGGAGCAGCCAGAGTGGAAATCATGCTTACCTCTCCCTCACAGAGCACTAGTGTGACCAGTCAGGCTATCAGTGAGCTCTCCTTCAAGATGAGGTGATGGATGAGTCCCACACAGCAGCAAAGACCATGGGGGCCATAAAGCACTTGGTAAAGGGATGGCTCACTGGGCAGGGCAAGGTCACCTGTGGGTTCATGGTCACTGACAATGGGGCCAATATGTTGAAGGCACTCTGTGATGCCAACTTTGTTGGCATCCGCTGTGTGGCACACGAGTTGTACCTTTTTGTCAGGGATGCCTTGGAGGGGGATAAGGCTGCTTGTGATGGTGCTGCCACTAGCAGCAAGCTAATTTCAAAATGCAGGAAAATGGCAGGTTATTTCCATTGGAGTATCAAGTGCGGCAAGATGCTGCGGGATAAACAAAAAGAGCTGAACATCCCACAGGACAAAATCATGCAGGATGTGGGGATTCAGCGGAACTCCATGTACCTGATGCTTGAGAGGCTGGTGGAGCAACAGACATCCATCCATGAGGTGGCCTTGCTTGGGAAAATGGGGATCAGAAGCCCCCTGAACAAAGCGAATGGGATACCATCTCCCAGATCTTGGTGGTCCTCAAGCCCTTCTTTGAGGCCACCAAAAGCCTCAGTGCTGCTGATGCCCTCCTTAGCCAGGTGATCCTCATAGTGAAAGAACTTCAGAGCCAAATGGAGAGCTTCCAAGGGATCAATGTTCCTGGCTGGGGCAGGCCTCTGTCACCAGATATGCAGGCACTGGTGAGGCGGCTGAAGGAGGGCATCAGGAAATGGCTTGATCCCTTGCGTTCCAGTAGAGTCCATATGCTGGCCACCATGTGTGACCCAGGGATGAAAGGCACTGTATGTGGTAGCCAAACACTGAATCAGTGGATGGAGGTGCTGGTAAAGAAAGTCAGGGAGATAGAATGGCGGAGACGGGGGGATGTGGAACACGGGGATCCACTGTCTCATGCTAGCATGCCATCTACAAGCCAGTCCTGTCCTCCGCCACAGGTACTGCCAATATGCGTTAAGGGCATGGCTTCTCCAGAGCCACCAGACCCCAGCATCAGGCAGGTAGCACTCATGCCTTGGTGGCTGCCTATCCTGCTGAGGATGTGGAGCTGTTGCTGAGCGACCCCCTGGGCCTAGTGGGAAAGCCGCAGCCCAGTGTGGCTGGATCTGGCCACAGTTGCCCAGGAACACCTGTCCTGTCCACCAACCATTGTGCCGAGTGAGCAGGTGTTCAGCATCACTTGGGATGTAGTGACACCGCACTGCATCTGCTTGGACACTGGTTTGGTGGAGCAGCTGGTGTTCCTGAAAGTGAGCCTTCTGCTGTTGGGGTTTCCCAAGGTCCAGGTGCAGACGGACTGAATGCCACCCTTCTCACTCCATCCACACCTATTTCCCTTTTTGATTTTTTAAAAAAACAACTAATGCCCTGCTCTCAGCTGGAGGGGGCACTCACTGCATCATCAGCCAGCTCAGGAAGAACATGTCTCTGCTGAGCTTTTTCCCCTGCCAGAATGAACTTTGAGGTATGGGATGGGGCTATGGGGAAGGAGGAGGCCCCAGGTCCTGGGCATGACCACTAAAACTGTACCCTGCCAAGGTAAGGCAGCCTGGTGGAACTGCTGGCAGTGCGGCAGCCCTGTAAGTGCCAGGACCAATAATGCCCTGGTGAAAGGTGGGTAGAAGGTGCCATAACCTTCAGTTAATGCACGCACGGATGCACACAGTCCTGGCTAGGGAAAGCCCAGACCTGTCACATCTTTGACAGGTCTGACACTTGCTTGTTGCAGTGCAATTATGAAGCTCCTTGTGTGCTCAGCAGCCCAGGATGCCACCTTTTGCATTGAAAAACCCTTTGTCAAGCTGAGAAAGTACCTGTAGTTGGTGTGTCTCCTGGTCCTGAATGTAAGGAATAGTAAAGAAGCCAGAGGCTGGCCTGGCACGCAATACAAGCAAAAAAAGCCAGTCGATGAAAATGAAAATGGAGGTATCAGGGTGTGAGGGACAGGCTGGGGGGTGGGGAAGGAGGATGTAGCAACACAGGTAAAAGTGCAGAGGTACCTGGGGCACTGAGACCAGGCAGGCACTCAGAGAGGCCAAAACAAGCTTCAACACCCTCCCCCACCCATCTGAATTATGGGACCCATTGTGCTCAGTTCCCCTCAATACTGACTCTTTTTTAAGTCATGGTGAGCCACTATATTGAATACATTTCAATTTCCACTTCACTCCCACAGCTGAGCTATGCCTTTCTTTACCATTTCCAATCGTTCCTATTTCTTCACCAGACTTAAATGTCTGGCAAGCATCACCAAACATGGCCCCAAACAATTCAGTCAGAATCCCTCTGTCACCCCCTCTCTCAGTCTGTTGCATATGATTAGTGTGGCACCGCCCTCCATGAGGTGGAGCTGGACCAAGTTGCCCTGCACCTCACCTGCATATACATTGTTGGAGGGTTCTAGGACTTATGACAAGAACATACGGTTCCAGTCATGACTGTGTCTGTGAGGAAGGGGAGCAGGAGGGAAAGTGGACAGTTTTGCTAAGAAGTGATCATGGGATACCAGATTGAAGCCTTTTTTGAAGTCAAGATATATGACATCAATCTCTTCTCCCTTGTCCAGGTGATAGGT
>NW_017728948.1:77722354-77724027 GCF_001723895.1 Crocodylus porosus
GCAGAATATTCCTCCTTGGAGGTGAATCCCATCCCATTTTTGGAGTGACTGTAGACATACATTGGTTATTATTGGCTGAACTGTTTTCCCTAGTGCTTAGACCACAAGTAACCAAGCTATTCTTCATTTTATCCATCCGTAAAACTGAGATAATAGTTACCAGCTCAGAGTTTTACAGGGTTAATTGCACTTGAAAAAAATCACTCTGAAATTCTTGAGTCAGTGGTGCTAGAATGGTATCTTTTAAAAACCTGCAAACTGCTTTCGAACACTACTTATTTTAACCGTATAATTTGTCATGTTTGCTGAACATGTGTCGCAGAAAATATAAGAAAATGAAGGGAATGCTGAATAATCTGAGACAGCTTTATCTATTTAAAAGCAAAAATTAACGAGTGATAAATGCACAGAAGTGCCAAGGTTGGTATTACAAAATAACTCCATATTCTGCAGGGTGGGCCAGGTGACCCTGAAGAAAAATAACTGGCACCATCACCTGAAAACTCTTCACCTCTATTTAAACATCAACACCTTGTATGTTTTATTAATACAAAATGAATGTACCTTAAGGTCTTTGGGGAAGGAACAATCTTTTGGTTATATGCCTGGACAGCATAATGTCACTGGCCCAGGTCTCTGGCTTGTTGTTGCCATCACAATACAATACAGAAATCATTTAGACAGATAAAACAAATGCTGTTTCCAAATAAGTATTTCAAATATCCCAGGTATGTAAAAGTGGAAAATCTGTAAGACAGCAAGGGAACTGGGAATGGAGCATGGTATTTGCAAGTGGAGTATTCTAATTTAGTTATGTTTTATTAAAATATGTAAACAGCTTGAAAAGGTATAAGGTAATGAAGAATCAGATTTCATTATTTCTAAGTCTGTTTAATCATTTCTTCAGCTTACAAAAGGATATCAAGTAAACCTTTCCCAGCTCCCTTATCGTCTTATAGATTTGCTGTTTTACATACATGTCATATTTGGCATAATTATTTGGAGACAGTGTTTGTTTCATTTGCCCCACTGTTTTCTAAGGTGCTGTTGCTTTTGAAGTCTTTGGCTGCATATCATAGCCATAGCTTAAGCATGGAACAGCTGTGTGTGGGGGAGGACAGGGAATAAGACAAGTGGTGATAAGCAGAGTACTCAGTAGGTCTTACGGGGTATTTAGGCTGCTGATGCAATGACCCTTGCTTGGCCCACAGTGACCTGCTTTTAATGAAGCTTATACACAATAGACCCATGGTCACTAAGACAGATGAGCAAGAAAACAAAACCATGCAAAGATGGCAAGATTAGAAATAACAGAAATCATGTTATGCAGAGACAAAGACTGGTGTAAAGTAAGAGGAAAATTAAACATTTATGTTTCCTAACTGCTTGGAGTATGCTTGCCTCAGGAAATGACATGTGTTAAGATTTTTGTTGACTAGGAATGATACGCACCAAACATTTATAAAGAATAGAATTTTTAAAAATACTTGGCAATCAGTTGACAATCCTTTCCTGGAACATCTCTGTAGATGAGCTCCAGATCAGATATCCAGGGTCTCTGACCTGGCCAAAACCTAACAGGTGGTTGTGGCGGGCCAGTAGGGGGTGCTTCTGTGTTGAGCCACCCACCTCCCTGCGCCCGACCACCTTCCAGGCTCTGAATGCCTCCCTAG
>NW_017728948.1:77724737-77736896 GCF_001723895.1 Crocodylus porosus
TCACCAGGCAGATTCCAGCTCACCAGGTAGATGCCCCTCACCCAGGTAACTGATGCCAGTCACGTAGGCAGAGGGAGCAGGTTTCCTCCCTCCCTCAGGAATCCACCCAGCTCAAGTTACCTAAAGAGACAGGGTAAGGGTGTAGTCTCCTCTGCTGAGCCCACCCTGCTCAAATGGTCACAGCACAGAGGTTTTATCACATTGTCACAGGGCAGAGATTTTGTGGAGAAACCAAGGTGGCTTTCTGCCACAGTGGTCAAAGCTTTACCAGTGTTGTAGCTTGAGTTTTTTGGCCCAATGCCTAGATTTTAGTGCTATTTTAAGGAGAATGCCCTTTCTTTTCCTGATCTGACTCTCACATAAGACACAGTACAGGCTTTCATATGCCTGATTTCAGATATATCTGACTTTAATTTTTCTGATTTTGGGGTACATGGGGGGAAAATAACCCAACACCCTACACTTTCCCTATAGTATCTCCAGATGTTTAGTCTGGCCTGTAATGAAACAATTAATGTTTATACCAGACAAGTTTTCAAAGTAATTCTTAATGGAGAGTAGGGACTTGGTTGGGTCTAGGGAAAGTGAAATTGGAACAAATGTTATGAATTGTAAGAAAATGGGTAAGAAGACACTTCTGAATATGTTCAGTGTACTTCTACCAAATCTAATTAAGTCCTGCTCCCTCTTATTTACCCCTTTTGTAGTCTTAGATGGCACATATGGAGAATGGTTCAATACACAGGGATAGATTTAAATGGTCAGCCACAACAACTTCATTAACTTAAGGAACCAGGAATCTAAGTGGGTCAACTGCAGGCATTACAACCCCCATATAACACATAACTGGAGTAATCATTCCTCAGCTTACCCAGAGGAGTCAGCTCAACCTTTAAATGCTCCCCACTCTGAAGGGGGCTGAGGGTCCCAAAAGATAGACCGCAGTTGGCAAAGATTTTGTGTCTCTTTCTCACATAGACACAAATGTCATCTGTAAAATCCCATGCTCCTAAAGTTGTGGAGTTGGCCCCTTGACCTTTTATCCAGGCTGGACATCAGTCACAACATACGACTGCTAAATATTCCTTCATAGTACTGGTATCACATTCAGACTACAAAATACCCACTGGCCTGCCCACATATATGGGACCAACAAGGGCCTCACTAAGGCTACAGAGCAAGTAATGGTATGTGCCCCTTTCTGGAACCAAATTTGAGCATGGTGATAAGACACAAGAAGAAGACAATATATAAGTTGTTAGTCCTATTCTCCTATTTAACCTAATTGTGCCTCCATTATGCTGTGGGAGAAGTGGAAAAGATATTTCTGGGCCCTTGTCAATTTGGTCCCAATGGAAAAAGAGCTGATTAGCTCCCATTTTCCTTGCAACAAAAGAAGCCCCCCTTTCCCCTCCCTTTCCACCCCACCTTGGATGCTTATCTTGCTGGGATCCTATGACCCCAGCTGACTTCCTGCCCTTTGGGCAGGGGGCTGGACTCAATGATCTCCCGAGGTCCCTTCCAGCCCTAATGTCTATGAAATATGAAATCTATGAAACCTTTACATTTCTCAGTATGTTTAGGACCTGCAATGCAAAACAAAGCTCCCATCTGATGAAATAAATGAGAGGCATGCCAGGTCCAGGGGCTCCTGTGGGCAATTATTGGCTCAGGGACAATTTAGGGATCACTAAGATCAGGATCCAAATTATGTTTCTTGGATGCTTTTCTAGCTCCCTGTCACAGTGAAAAAACCTTTCCAAAAAAATATCCTCAAAAAGTAATTAAAATATATAACAGAACTATAAGCATTTTGGTTACTATTATAGGAAACAAAATTATTCTTTGAAGCCTTCTCTTAGATAGTTGTATAACATATCTGCTTTGAGAGGAACATTAAAAAAATATGGATTGGTGAAACAAGATCAGCCAAGTATAGCATAAGGGCAGTTTCCAACCACAAGCAGATAAGAATCTGGCTTAAGATGTATTTTTGTGAAAAAGCATCACTTTGAACATGGTTTTCAGGACCTTAAATACCTATCTTTAGTTCCAGAGTGTCAGCCTGAAAAACTTTGGAGGGAGAACCAGTCAGCGCCTAAGGGACAAACTTGAGTACTACGCCTCTTTTGTGGCTGAAGGATCTGAGTCGTGAGTTCGTAACAAAAAGGTCGGCAGCTCAAGTCTATGGGCAAGTGATCTTAAGTCTCAGTTTGTGGCAAGGTTAAAATTTTAGGGGTTGGACACAAGGATCTTTTGAGGTCCTTTCCAGCCCTTAATTTCCATGTTATTATTCCACAGATAACACATCCATGGTTTCTTTTCCTTATGCTGTTTTTGATTCCCTCATTTTACTGTAGTTCAGTTTGATATCACTTAGTATTGAAATAAGCTTCTTTTGTTTTATTCTCTCCTCTCCATCCTCCAGCTTTTTGCAGCTAACTGGGTCGGTCTGAATACTTTTAACTGCAACACAAATGTCATTTCACAAATGCTAAGGTCAAGAATAGCATGCAGAGGGCACCCAGCTGTATAACAGTTTAACTCACATAATTTCATTTTTGGCCATCCCTCTTTCTGAGAATCTCACAAAAACTTTCTTCAAGACATGTGTAACAAGCAAAAATCAAAGTGCTTTTCAAGTCCTTATTCCTGGAGGGGAAAATGACAAATTAGTGTAATAGGTCTGAGAAACTTAAGACCAAAACAAATGACCACCCCCTCACATTTTGCTGACATACTCTGTTAGAAATGCTTTTATGTCTACCTGTTCATCTGTTTGTTACAATTAGAATGTATCAATTTGCATAAATCAAATTTTTATGCAAGCAGGATTCAAAATAGTAATTTACTTTCAGTTTTGATTTTGAAAAAGTATGGTGTTTTTGTGATGCATCTACCTTCCAAACATAACCATGCACCAGTTGATACTTTGCTTGGTGTTACAAGAAAATAAGTAAACATAAATCGTAATTAAATACGGAATTTAGCATTCTCGCTTGTGGATTGCTCATTAATTCCAAACACATTATACCAAAGTGCACACAAACTTTTAGTCGAGACAGAGCTTATGAGAGACTACCTACAATGCAATGTGTTACCATGTTCTAAAAATAGCCTTGCACTTTCCTTATGTGTACTGCAAGAATCATGTATGAAACTACAATAAATGGATTTCACATTGTAGGTTATTAAACAAAATTAAGACATTTCCACAATGAGTGGTAACAGAGTAGCTTTTATAAGACTACCATTCTTATCAATATAAAGATGATTGCAGGTCATCCGGGTTTTCCGTTTCCCAAAGAAAAAATGGGTTTTCCCGCTTTCCCCAAGAAAGACATGGATTTCTCATTTTAAAAGAGATTTTGAACTTGTACAAAGAGCTCTCTGCAGGCTGGCAAGGCTGGAAGCACCATGTCCATATATATGCACGTGAATGCCTGGAAAGCAGCTCCTGAAGGTAAGCCTGGTGGGTGGGGGGGGAAGAGGGATTGAAGCCCCAATAGGGAGGGAGGGAGTGGGGATGGGACTACTGCCCAGCTGGGCTTGGGGCCCGGGGCTGGAATGAGCAGCCTCAAGACCCCAGTAGGTATTGGGATGGGGCAGCAGGCTGCTTATCTGGGGGCGCAGCTGGAGGTTGGGGTGAGGCTGGCTTTTCAGGGAAGGCAGGGCACACCTGTGCCCCCTAGATCTGTGTGCAAGGCGGGGCCAAGTATGAGCTGCCCATTGCAGGCTCAGGCTCCCTGCCCTGCTGTCCTCCCCCAAGGCCTCTGTAGCCCACCAGGTGGGACCCAATGTGACAGGGCAGAGCAGGGCTGAGCAGGGAAGCTCCTTGCTGCTGTAAGCTCCACACTGCCCAGCCCATAGCAACAAAGGTTACAACCCTGCAAAGCCATCCTTGCTGCTGCTGGGTGGGCAGGGGGCATATCTCAAGGGCAGCACAGGGTTCCTGGCAGCAAAGAGCTTCCCTGCCTGGCCCTGCCCTGCCATGCTGGGTCCCACCCACTGGGATGCAGAGGCCCCAGGGGAGGGCAACACGGCAGGGAGCCCAAGCTTACAGTGGGAAGCCTGCACCCGCCCCTGCCCCTAGCACAGATCTGGGGGGCACTGCTCCGCTGGAAATTCATACAGTGGCATAAAGCCAGCCTAACGCCCCTGAGGCCACAGCAGGCCATCCACCCTGGCCACCCCGCATAGGCTCTGCTGTGGCCTTGCTGCCTGCAGGGGTGGGGAGCTGGGTTCCATGCTCCGCTATGCTTCAATAGCCACTGTCTCCCATGGGTAGCAGCCAGGGCTTGGGTGCTGTTGCAGGGGGCAGGAGGCTGCAGACCTGGGTCCCTAGCCCTCTACCCCTGGCATCTGAGGGCCCTCTCCAACAAGGCTGGGAGGGGCAGGGGGCTGTGAGGGGGGGCAAGCGTTGCCAACAGGGCTGAGGGGACTGTGGGGGGAGTGAGGGGCACCAGCAGTGCGGGGAGGGGGAGCTGTGGGGGGGAGCGAAGGGGAACTGGCAGGGCCAGAGGACTGTCAGGGGAAATGAGGGACTGTGGGAAAAGGCCAAGGGGCTGTGGCTTGGGAGTAAGAGACCTGGACCTGCATTCTGTGAGCTAAGGGGGCAGGGGGAGCTCTGATTTTCCATGATAAAAAATCCAAAATCAAATACCAAAACTTATAGGTACGTAGAATTTATTTGATTACAGTCATTAATGCACTGGTAGGCTTCCAAATTGCTTTAAAACTGTAACTATATTAACAAAACTTTGCATTCAGTTGATACCTCTATATATAGTGGTGTTTCATTTTAATCACAGATTTCAGGGGGTTTTTAATCAGAGAATTTGTGATTTTTTTATAAGAGAAAACCAGGATCCCTGGTCATCATACTGCTGACTGCAGTAACAAATCCAAATAAGCAATATGGAAAGTAATCAGGGCTTTGAAAGAAGACAGTTGATAAAAGATTATTTTAAAATGAGGTCTGATCCAGACAAAACAGCAAGGGTGAGACATGGAAGTTTCATATTTTGTTCTAAAAGAGGGAAAACAAGCCTTCAGATTCTCCATCTCTGGAAAACAGATGGACTCCTATGGTGGACAAATGGAAAGCTTATCTAAAACCCTCCTTAATGTCATGGACCTGCTACATGAGTTCAGTATGGTGCTGTCCCAGAATGTGCAAAAATGCTATTGTGAATAACCCTACTCATGTAGTTCTCAGTCATTCAAACTTTCTCATTCAGATGAATTACTACTAAAGGAGTTGGATTCACCCTGGATGACTTCCTGCTCTTCCCTACTGTGTAAAAACTCAAAGGAGGCTGACTGAGACCTTAGAAAAAAAAGTCCAACCATAATGAATATTCATTTTTGTCAAAAGTGATTTAAGGCCAAATCACAATCCTTGCTCAAAGTTCAAAAGAAGTTGTTTTGCAAAGTAACTCTTTTAAGTTTTTGTTTAAATATTCCATTCAGAAAGCACAGTGAACCTGGAGAGAAGTCATACTCATCATGTATATGTACTTCTGAAAAAACTGTTCTGTCCACTAAGGTTTAAATCTCTCAAGTAAGAATGCATGAACAATCTCATTCTGTTGTTGTCCTTATCACCCCTAACCTATACCTAGCTGCACCCAGATTTTAATAATGAACATGACTCTTTTGCCTGCTAGATGTGCTTGTACAATTTGCTAGAAATCTTGTTCCCTTTCTCAATAATAAAAGCTTTAATGTTTTCCAACACAGAACTGTAGTTGACAGTCTTCCTCTTCAGCTGTCCAGCACCTACTTAGAGTCACTCAGTGTCTTCATCAATAAGGTGGTGATTATTCAGTGCCTTGTAATGGCTTTTATTATTGAAACCATGGTTATTTCCAGGATTTCAATGTGTATGTTTTTTCCCCTATTAGGTTAGTAAGCACTATTATTATTTTCAAAATAGGAACGAGGCACAATTGAAGGTTGAAATGGGGGTAGGCGATAGCATTGGAAGTTGATCTCTTCTAGTTAACCTGTTCAAATACAATACTGATTAGTAGCGACTGAAAACTGTCATCAACTCACAGGTATTTTGAGGCAAAAATTAAATATGCTGACGGTCTTGCTCCATTCCTCCTTGAGAAGCATCCATACAGCATTCCAAAACCACAGTCACAATTTAGATCCTTTGTTATTTGCCTCAGTAAAAAAGCCAAAGGGAAATCAGACACTGATGATGAACCTTACTACTTCCAGTCAGCCTTGGGGCATATTGTTAGAGTGCTGTGCACAGGCAAGTACTACTATTGGCAAATACTGTGGCTAAATACAGACTATTAGTACAATTAAATCCAACTCATTTAACAACCCTAAAATAAGGGGAAGGCAAAGTTGATCTTGAAGGACGCCTTGTGAAAGAAGTCAGGTCACCTGCCATTTCTCTGCCCTTTCCAAGATTGAGAAACATAGGAGGTATGAAATCTCTCTTACATTGTGATTTTTCTGCGAAAAGCAAGACTTAGGGAATGTTTCCATAATGTAGAGAAAAACTGCTTCATTACTTTTGTAAATTCAAAATATCCTGTCACCTCACTTGTTTACAATCATTTGGAGTAGGAGGTGAACCTACTGATGCTTAGGGCAGTGCATCCTGAGGTTTTATTTTCTGCTTTTTCTGGGCAGGAAGACTACAGCTAAAGAAATCAAAGACTGAGCATCCTCCCCACCCATTTTCAGTTCTCTCACATCCATTCTGTTCCCCTCTGGCTCCCAAACACACTTCATACTGACACCATTATTGTCAAGGTATGTCAGAGGAGATATTTTCTATTCCCTGTTTTGTTGTAAATGATCAAAATGGGCATATCTTCCCTTCCCTTAAAGCTGGTCTTGTCCTCTTACTGGGTAAATAACGTCTGTGGACTAATTAAAGATTCTAAAGCAAATTGTGCAGCATAGCTAATTCATACAATGTCAGTGTAGTGGGCGTGCTGGCCATGCTGCGGCTTGCACACAGCTTGCCAGCTCGAGCAGAACGCCAAGCCATTGGTGGAGTTTCTTCCATTAATCAGGAGATGGTGCCCCCCTCCCACCTTCTCCTAATTGGTACATTTATTATCTGGGGGTAGAGCTCCCAGGAGGAGGGGTCCCAGCGAGGTTTTCACCGCCCCTTCCTCCAATTGGACCTTTTGCAATCCAGGGTAAAGCCCTGGATGGCTATAAAAGAACAGCACGTTCGGCTGGGAGACCAAACCGGTGAGGGATGAGAAGAAAAGTGGAGCTGAGAAAAGCTGGGGAGAGCTGCCCTAGGCTCCTGAAGATGCCGCTGGAGTAGCCTCCGCTGGAGGCTTGGCCCTGGGAGCAGGGAGAATCTGCTCAGGCTCCACACAGTGTGCACTCTGATGCATGGTGCCTTGGCCCTGAGAGCAGGAAGAGCCACATGGTGTACACCCCAGTGCACGAAGCCTTGGCCCTAGGACCAGTGAGAGACCTCATAGTTTCATAGTAGCTAGGGTCAGGAGGGACCTGAACAGATCATCTAGCCTGACCCCCTGCCACAGGCAGGAATGAATGCTGGGTTCACAAGACCCCAGACAGGTGATCATCTAACCTCTTTTTTAATTTACCCAAGGTAGGGGCAAGGACCACCAAGGGGGCACCTGCCCTAAGGTGCTCTTAGAGCATTGCCAATCTCTTTACTCCCACAGGAACTCTGGGCCTGGGCCCAGAAAAGGTGGGCTGAGCACCACCCCTTACCTCGGCAGAAGACAGGGCTTTGGAGGTGCCCAGGGCCAGACCCCAGTGTACAAAGAAGAAACCCCTTACAGCATGCCAAAGCAGCAGCCGGGTCCACACATGGGGAAGACAAGCCTACCACATTCTCGCTTGGGACAACTGTGAGTGCAAGAAATAGGGGCTTCACAGGGGAGAGGCTGAAAAAAGGGACCCCCCCCCCCACTCCTTTCAAAGTATGTGAGAATGTACCCTTAAAAATTGGGAGCTGCACCTAATATTTTGTAAACTGGCTGTACTGTGTCAGTTATGTTATATTTTAGCTAGTAAATAATTTTAAGGTTGTTATTTTTCTATTGGAATCTATTTTCTTGTTGATTGATTTGTTAAGTATTATACTGGAAATCTGGTACTTACCAGTGGGAGGTCTGCACGGGATCATCCTGTGGGCCTAGTGGCTTACCTTAAGAATCTCATGGTCCTGGGTAAGGCAGCCACTCTCAAACCATACCCCACGCAACCACATTCCCAAATATAGTTATAAGTATATGTATGTATAAAAGTGTATAATGGTTAATTTTCTCTAATAATAGCTATTGCTTTAAAATATATATGTATATATTATTGTATATACTTCTTTATATATTAAATTAATTCTACATATAATTAAAAACTAGTTGCATGGTGTGGCTCTATAGAGAATAGAGGGATCTGTACCTGAGTCACAGCATCCCTCTCACAGCACCGTTGCCTGCCCACCTAACCCATCCAATTAAGGACGGGGCACATACTTGGTTGTACCCAGGTAATGTTAATGATGGACAAAGCACACACTTTATATCCTGTGATCATATATGAATTATAATATTGATCCCATCAGAGATGTAAAGGAGTGTTGCCTGTCATACACTTTACAATTCTTAATCGTTATCCTGAAACAAGATACTGCATTCTAGTATGTGGCTCTTGTCCCTAAGTACATGGTTGCAGTGAGAAATTTTTTATTTTAATATTACAGTTTCACTGAGTGGCACAGAAGTCCAAGGGCAGGAAGTCAAAGGCTAACCATGCACTGCCTTTTCTCCATCTGTATAAAGACACCTTAGCTGGAGTTTTCACAGCTAGTACTACTTTGAAAGTGTGGCTCCATTTGCAACCTCAAAGATTAAATAAAGTGCCTGTGTTTCAGTGCAGTCTGATCAAACGCTGTTTGGGAAAAAGAGTACAGAAATCCAGATACAATACATAAAAAACTACATTTCGGTTCAAGTCCTAAGCAGAAACAGCAGATTACATGAGTAACTGCCCACCAAAGAACGCAAGTGTTCGTGATTTCCAAGAAAGTACTCAGACTGGTGCTCCAGGATACAATTAAGTAGAGATTAAAAGCTGCACATTTACTTGTCAATATGTAATCATGCTTTGCCCATACCATACATAATTGGTTGAACCAGGGTCAAGTTTCTATTCTGTGGTGGATGGAGTAATCCCAGGATATGGCAGTGGCTAGCACACTTTCTATTTTAGTTATGCTGTTCAAAATATTTTCCGTGGCTATGTTATTTGACAGTACTGAAAAGCCTCCACATTTGCTGTTCCAAGGAACCTTATATCTAGGCATCCACTGTTTTTGCCATCCTCTCAGTCACTTTAATTAGCTGTACAATGGACTACTTGATCCTTTAGTGAATATTCTGTAGCTCTCAATTTGTTGGAAAATCCTAATTAGAGAAGACAACAAGGTTATAAGTTCCCTTGCAATGGCCAGAAGTGAGATGCACTAAGAACACAGTTCTGAGAGGGTTTTTACTAGGCTCTTGGCCAACATTCCATGAAGGACCCATTTTACACATATACAAAGGAGGTTTAGGAACAGATTCATAGCTCCAGTGTGCTTTTACTTTATGCGCTGTTACTTTGACAGGCCTTGTTGGCACATTACATAGTGCAGCACTTTCATGTCATCTACTGCATGTAAACTCCAGCTTTCACACACCTGAATGAAAATATATGAAATGTAGTTCCACTTACTCCTTTGGCAAACACAACTTGAATTGAGAGGCTGGAATCAATCAGTAACCAACACATATTTTTCAGGTTCAGTAGTACCTGAAACCCTAACTGTCTTAGGGTTTAACCCTTAAGTGTCTTAAACCCAGGTTTTGAACACTTTTATTGTGTCACTTTCAGGTCCAACCTTTTCCAAAGAGACTAAGTACAATTTATTTTTCTTGTTGCCATAAAAATAGTAGGAGTGTGCAAAGCAGGCCATATTCGATTTGGATTTGGCCTGATTCGGAGGACAGTAATTCAATACATTGATTCATATCACTGTCCCGATTCTATCTGGCTAAATCTGAAGATTCAATGCTGATTCAGAGAATCAGTGATTCAGCCATAGACACAGCTTTAAATGTTTTTTCTATATACCTTGAGGTACCAGGCATAGCTCGTGAATGCTGAGATGGTGGGGTGGATGGAGCATCCCATGGGAGCACGGTGGGGGCGGGAACCCTGTGCTCGGCAGTGGACCGGAAGTGCTTCTGGTCCACTTCCAAGTGCATGGAGACCCTGGGCGCCCCACCCCAGACCCAGAACGCACCAGTCGCTGAACTGGGGGGGGCAGGGGGAGGCTCCTCTGCATGCTCCACAGTAGACCTGAAAGTGGACTTGAAGTGCTTCTGGTCCACTTCCAGGTCTGCCTCTGAGCACACTGGGGACCCCGCCGCACTCCCGTGGAACACTCCATCCACCCTACCTTCTCAGTGTTCACAAGTTGCCTGGTACCTTGAGGTATGTAGAAGAAACACATAAAGCTGTGTCTATGTCTGAATCGTTCGGTCCCTCCGAATCGATCCAAATCAATTCAGAGGGTTCCGATTTGATTCAGAGAAATTAAAGGGTCCCCTGATGTGATTCGGATTCAGAGATTTGGCCGCCAAATCAGGCTGAATCGAATCAGTGACCAAAGCTTCACACAGCCCTAACAAATAGCCATTTATGCTGACTGCATAAAAATTAAACATCTTAAAGCCAATGATATCCTATAGGAGGGTGTGCATTCATTAGAGTTTTTCTGGGAGCTCTAAGGAAAAGAGAGATATCTAACCCACTTTGAGATCAAGTGTTTACAAACTGATAGCTTGTCAAATTACAATGGCACCATTTTCATTTGTCCTGCTCTGCAGATGGAATCTACAGGTGCCAATGCCTAGCAAATAGCAAACTGAAACTATGCATTTATATCCAGGAGAATTATTCCCCTTTTTCTCCATCTCCTTGTACTTAATTCCAGTTTTTCAAGGTGGGAAGAGAATTATGTGCCTAAAAGCTTATCTCTAACATGTCTACCAACTGTATAGTTTGTCTAATAAAACCTCTCACCAAAATAACCCTGCTTGTATTTTCCCTCCCACCCCCCATATTATTTACACTGAATGGGCTTTTATTGATCTTCCTAAATGGAGGCAGTACAGAGAAGTACAATGTTTCAGCTGAGAGGCTTATTATTTTTTATCCCTGGCACTATTCACCATTTTAAATGAGATACACTAATACAATTATCTTCTGGGTTTACACACCAGCACTACTTGGCTTTACACCTCCCTTCTGTATAAACTGGAAATAATACAGGAGTTACAGTGGTTAAATAAAGGAATACAGAAAAAGAAGTACCAGAAAAGTTATCATCACTTGCCAGAGATGACCATAATAGTGAGATGGATGGTATAAGTGAATGATGATGTTATTTATACTGCTTGGTGCTGCCAGAATCAGCCCAGCCAGAGAGCAGTGGCAGCAGCCAGACAGGCAGGTTAACCCTTTCCAGCCTGCTCCCCTGGGACAGAAAACAAAGGCAGCCACAAGTCAGGGGACAAGGGAACAGTGATCAGGCATCTGGGGTGCTGGGGAAAGTGGGAGGCAGTGGGCCCAATTAGGGCTAGTGGGGGAGGTGTTGAGCATGTGAGGCATTTACACTAAAGCAGCAGTTCCCAAACTGTGGGTTGTGACCCCACATGAGATTGCAACAACAGCAGATGGGGTCATGGTGTGGCAATCTCTCCCATGCCAGGTCCTGCCTGCTGGGATGCAGAGCTCTGGAGGAAGGGCAGCAGGGCAGGGAGCCCCAAGCCTGCAGCAAGCAGCTTGCATTTTTCAACCCCCTACCATATGCTCTGTGGCGGGCCAGTAGGGGGCACTCCTACATTGAGCCACCCACCTCCCTGGCTCCGAATGCCTCCCTAGGGGTGCCTTATGTCCAGCCCGACCCCTTCCTGAAGCACATACGCTAGCCTGGGGGTAACATCGCCACCACCACCCCAAGAATGGACTCACTCCCGGCCCTGTGTCCTTGGGGAAACACAGGCCTAATGTTCTACGGGTACTCGATCCAGTACAGGCACTTGGGGCACTTCCCCAAGTCCAGGGGCAAAAAGTACAGTCTCCCTTAGT
>NW_017728948.1:77737471-77744628 GCF_001723895.1 Crocodylus porosus
TGGGGAGAAATCAAGGTGGCTTTCTGCCACATGCTCCACTCTGGTTGTTCTGCCTGCGGGGGAGAGGATGGCGGGTGGAGAACTGGGCTCTATGCTCCAGACTCAGCAGCTTCTGCTTTCTGCAGGAGGGAGCTGGGGCTCAGGCGCTGCTGAGGTGGTGGGGGGCAGGGGGCTGCAGGCCCTGGGCCTGGGGCACCTGGGGAGAGGCTGTGGATAGAGAGTGAGGGGCCATGCTGAGGAAATGGGGTCATGATAAGGAAAGCACTGCACTAAGGTGTAGCCTACAGTGCTGCAGGTTAGTGGAAAATGAGATGGGTAACATGAATTAGGGATGATCCTGTCCTGAAGTGATGTAATTTTGAGCTGCCTAATGAGCACTTAAGACTAGTTTCAGGTGTTAATGTATACCATATATCAAGGCCCTAAGAAGAACTAAATTGAAGTTACACTTCATAGCATCTCTCACTTACCAGGGAAGGGACAAAATCTAGCTTACAGATAAACTAGTTCTATTTCACATTCCTGTTGAAGGTTTTCTCCATGTTCTATTATATTATTATATTCTATACTTTATTTAGGCCTTTCAAGCTTGAAGGGCCCTGAGCAGATCGTCAAGTCTGACCCCCTGCCATGGGCAGTAAAGAATGCTGGGGTCAAATGACCCCAGCTAGGTGATTATCTAGCCTCCTTTTGAACACCTCCCAGGGTAGGAGCGAGCACCACTTCCCTTGGAAGTTGGTTCCAGATCCTAGCTGCCCTGACTGTGAAGTAGTGCTTCCAGATGTATAGCCTGAACCTACTCTCAGTCAATGTGTGGCCATTATTCCTAGTTACTCCTGGTGGTGCTCAGGGAAACAGGGACTCTCCCATTCCCCACTGGTAAGTTTACAGACAGCCACCAGATCCTTTCTCAGCCTTCTCTTGTGGAGGCTGAACAGGTTCAGGTCCCATAGCCTCTCCTCATGTGGCCTGCTCTGCTGCCCCATGACCATGCAAGTGGCCCTCCTCTGGACCCTCCCAATGCTATCCACATCCCTCCTGAAGCGCAGTACCCAGAACTGGACACAGTACTCCAACTGCAGCCTAACCAATGTTGCATAAAGTGAGAGGATCACCTCCTTGAACCTGCTCGTGATGCATCTGTAGATGCATGACAAAGTGCAGTTAGCCTTACTGACCGCATCCTCACATTGGCAGCCCATGTTCACCTTGGAATCAATAATGACTCCAAGATCCTTTTCTGCCTCTGTGCAGATGAGAGGGGAGCTCCCCGGCCTATAGGGATACTGCTGGTACTTCCTTCCTAGGTGTAGTACCTTAGTTGTCAGTGTTAAAGGTTTAAATCCTCCTTTGCCATTAATATTAGTATGCAATGATACTGCCCCATTTTAAAATGAAATCTGACACCTGGTTCTCAGCAAATTAACAACAGGGTTGAGATACAGATTCTTTGGTTTAGGGTGACCAGTATAATTTGTCTGGAATGGTACAGAATCACCACTCCAGACAAATGGCGCAGAGTCACCACTCTTGCTCAATGATACAAAGTTTCTGCCATACATTTGAATTAGTCCTATTAACTTTAATAGGGACTGTTAGGGTATATATGCACCAAAAGAACAGAAACTTGAATTGATAAGTCTTGTATAGGGCTACAGAAGGGCATCACCTTACTGTTACTTCATTTATCCTAAATGGTTCATTATAGTTGGCCAATACAGTCCATGCCAACTTTCAATAGGTTTAATCTCTGTTCTCAAACAGAGTACTGGATTTGGGGGAAGAGAGTTCAAAAGGAGTAATACATCAGACCCTAAGCAATCACTACAACTGCAAAAGTGGATGATGCATTAAAAAGTTGGATTAGCACATTTGGAAATTTTAAATCAAATTGAACTGGGATTAAAATTATCAATTGATTTCCCTCTAGGCCTTCTTAGGAATTGAATCTGTATACACAATTAAAATGTGTATAGATTTTCTATGAATCTGTAAAAGGCTGTTATTTAGAGTCTTGTATCTCTGTCATAAACATCCAGCTTTAATTCATTATAGCTTGTTAGGAATACAAGTATGAAAACATCAGATGAATAAAATCAATATATTAGTTATTTAAAATATTGCACATTTTTGTTGTCACATTCCATCTAAATTAAGAAGATTCTTTCCTGGATAGCTGATGTTTGACTGACTCAATAATATACTAAAAAGGAATAAATAAATTAATAGGCTTTTCTGCTTGCTTGCTTACTTATTTTTTATTCTGTGTTTCTTTTTTTTTTAATACCATATTTACTCAGATCCAAGGCAAGGTTTTTTTTCCCCCTAATCAATATAGAGGGAAAAAAGCCTCATCTTAGATTTTATGTATTGGCCTGGGACAGGCAGCAACTCAGCTTTGGCACCAGCCTGGGATGTGGGGCCAAACCCAGAGCTGAGCTGCCACCTGCCCTAGGCTAGGATGGCTTGTGAGATAGGGGAGGGGGCTCATGGCAAGAGGTGTGTGGGCAGACCACACAGTAGGGTGAGGGGCCTGAAAGACTTATGATATGCAGCTTGAGGGAAGGCTGTTGTATACTGTCCAGCCTCCCCCCACCACTGCCTGCCCCCCACTGGCCACTTGTTGCCCCACTACTTACTTTCAGTTCTAGCTTCAGCCCCTATGGCCCCAATCCAGCCAAGCCTAGAGCTACTGTCACTGTTTCTTCCTGGCCAGGCTACGGCCACCACCAACTGCCTCACAGTCAGAGCCAGAGCTGCCCAAAAGGTAAGTAGCAAAAGAATGAAGGTGATAAAGGGAATAGCGGGTTATGGAACAGGCATAGGGATGGTGGTACATGCGGTGGAGGGCAGGCACATGGAAATGGTATGTGCTATGGGAGATGGGCAGTAGGGGGTAGGGGAGTGAAGGCAATGGCAAGGAATTCAATTTAATTCAATTTATTAAGGATACTGGCTAAATCTGATGCTCCTGAAAATGACATAACATACATACGACCATAGTATAAACGAGTTTGAACAAAGTAACCAAACTACAAATAGTATACTAAAATAGAGCCCACCAACATAAAAACATTATTAATATAAATATAGTAGTTAATCAAGACATGAATCTATAATATTGTTGTACACAGATCCACAATTGAGACAATGAAATAAAATGTAATGTTAAAATGTATCACTCATATCAGTAATAAAGGATATAAGCAAAAATTGCAAGACAGTTTAGTAAATGTGGATCTGTTTGCTGTAAAAGCCAGATTACATTTTTCAAACAGAGATAAATTATCAATTTATGCAAGAACAGTAATAAAAAGGTTCTCCTTATGTCATTATATAAAGAACATTCTAAAAACATAGTGGATAGTATTTTCCAAATCTCCTAGACAGACTGAGCAACATTTTTTAGCCCTTGGAATGAAAAATCTACATCCAGCCAGAACAGCTGTGGACATCTGTTCGGTCCTGAGTCTAGTCAAAGAGGATTGCCATTTATTACTGAGATCTAGCTGTAAATACCTTTCTCGCCCCAAATCTAATTTCTAACAGGGGCAATATGAGTAGCCCTGGCCACCGCAAAATCATTCTGCCCAGCAATATCTCATATCCTCTGGTAAACCCAAACCTTTTCTATGGATGATTATCTTTGAGATGGTATCCCATCCCAGAAAGTGCAAAAGTACTGAAAAGAAAAGCTAATCAGGGTGACTGGAGAGGAGAGGGATTATTAATATCTTCTATGTAGCATACTTTAAGCAGACAAGATGGTAAAAGGGCCAGGACTTTAAACCAAAATCCTGCCATTCTAATAATAAGAAGGTGGGGTGGTAGGAGGGCAGGTGGGCTAGAAGAGAGGGTTTGGACCCTCAGTCCCAACAACTGATTTCCCTATCAAAGCTGTGGGTGGGATGAATTTAAGATACCTTCCCTCCCTCCTCCAATTAGATTCTATACATGGAAAATTATAGCAAATTTCTACATTTTCATGTAAAGACTCTAATTATTGGGGGGGGTCACCTTAAATTTGAAGTTGCCTTGGTGTCAGGTAAATACAGTAGCAATGTGAAAAAAATAATTATTTGGAAATTCAGCAAGTGAAGTTTTCTTTCAATTTAGAGAAAGCGAGATAGTGTAAGAATTGCAGTACAAGCCTCTTCACACTGCACCCCCCAACATGACTTTCAGTCCATTTCAATTTCCATGCACAGAGCTGCTGGACCCAGAGAAGATCTAGAAGTCTATCTTTGTAGATGCTATTCCAGGGACAGGAAAATATGGCCCGCAGACCAGATCCAGCCCTGCAGTCCATTTTATCCGGCCTGTGGGGCCCCTACAAAATTCAGAAAATGACAGAAGCCAGGGGCAGTAAGATCCAAGGGAAGCCACCAAGCACCTGCAGAAGCAAGGCCCAGCCAGCCCCACCCCACCCTTCCCCTCCCTCCTCTAGTCAGAAGCCCTGTGCCAAGCAGAGAGTTCTGGCCTGGGACCCTGGGGCTGTTCCTGCCTCCCTGCACTGGAGGGAAATACAGATAAGAAGCAGGTGAGGCAGGAGAGGACTGCAGGTGATTGGTCCCTGACTGCAGCCTAGACCTATGTAGTGCCAGAAGAGCCAGCGTGGCGTGGAGAGGAGTGGCGACAGCCGCAGGCAGGGAAACACTGAAAGTGACAGCTGGAAGCGGGGGAAGGGGCAGTGAGCGGATGAGTGGAATGCAGCACCAGTTGGGTAGGAGTGTGGGGCCCATGTGGTGTGCCAGGACCAGGGCTGGTGGGGCCCAGAGCGTGGCAGCAGGAGCACAGGGCCCAGGCCAGCTGCAGCTCTGGAGCCAGGCCAGCTCACCCTCTCTCTGTTGATGCAGCCTGGCCTGGCGCCATAGAACCCTGCCAGCCCACACCTTGTGCTCCTGCCACCCAGCTCTGAGCCCCACCAGTGCTAGCCCCGGTGCACTGCACTGGCCCTGTGCTTCCACTCAACTGTCACTGTACTCTGTGTGCCCACTCACTCCCCCTCACCCTGTTCCCGCTACAGCCGATTGCCGACCTCTGCCACCACCATCACCCCTGCCAGATGCTCCAGGAACACATGGTTCCCAGCTGCAGTGCCAGGCCACATGACACAGCAGGAGCTGGCCTGACCCCTGCAATTCTTGGCTGGTTCTGTGTAGTGCCAGCCAGGCCAGTCCAGCTCCTGCTGTGTCCTGTATCTCCACTGTGCAGCTGGGACATGGAGCCAGAGTGGTGAGCTGGGGAAGGGATGGGGAATCAGCTGAAGGGCAGCAGTGGCAGATGGGGGAGAAGCGGTGGTGAGCAGCAGCATGGGGCAGGAGTGGCAGGAGCATGAAGCCCAGGCTTGGAAGAATGTGGGGGTAGGCTGTGGGCAAATCCTCCCCCTCCACACCTGCCACAACCTTCCCCAGCCACCCTCCCTCACACACTCACAGCACCCCACAAACCCCATACCCATCCACACCCCACACATACCCACATGCTCCCCCACCCCATATACACACACCACCCCCACAAACCCTACACACACAGCCACACTCTCCCTGACACCCCACATATCCACAAACACCTACCCACCCACACCCCCCACAACATACAAGCATAAGACTTCATTTTAAGCTATTATAAAATCACCCCTATGTACACTACATGAACACATGTAAATCAGGACAAAAATATTTTTTGAAATGAAATTAATGAATGTTGTAGTAGATGTTTGATTGTTAAAATATAATTTGGTATTTTTCTGTTTCAGAGATAGCAAAATTCCTTGCTGAAAGGAGTACTTTGGTGGGGAGGAGGAGGCAGGGGAGGAATGTCTGGTGGCAAAGGTCATGGGGTTAGTCCCAAGATAGTGACCAGGGGGCGAGGCTCCTGTCAAGGGGCCGGGCTGCCCTTTCAACAGCTTGCCAAAACTCGATAAGCGATCCTCTGCCCAAAATAATTGCCCACTTGCACTGGCTTTAGAAAACCTATAGATTAGCAACCCTGGTGCTAAAATATCATTATAGCTTCTTGACAAAAATTTTGTGCCATAGATGAAATCTCTCTAATCAGCAAAGCTGGGGAGAAAAATTCAAATGCATCCTGCCAAGATGACACAATCTTATCAAAGTTTCACATGTTAGCCTGCTCAGTTAATTAAATCCCTTTCCTCTCCTGGGTTAATGGCAGGTCTGAGCAACAGAACTGGCACCAGAACAGATGTTAGTGAATTTTGTCAAAGCATCAGGATGACTGCTCCAACTATGCTGCCTCTTTGAAGAACCATTCTGTTTACATTCTCACTGACCTCTCATGTCAAACCTGGTAAATATTACCTTTCCTTTGGCTCCTTTACAAAAATAGGGAAAGCCAAGTTTCTTGGCCAAAGTCATTTACTTTGAAAAAAACAAAATGTCACTACATGGTTACAGGAGGTCTTTTAAAGTTATGGGGGGAAAGAGGAGAACACACACACTGACCCATAAATGGTGAAAAAGCTGCCTTAATTTTAAATAGGTGTAAATTCTCTTTCATGTTAACAGTTAAGGACTCTCACTAAAACAAGATTCAAGGGAGGAAAAAAACACCTAGGTGACTGATTTAGCTACAACAATGCCAGACTCAACTATAATCTACCTCTCACCTCTCCTTTTTACACTAATTAAGGTTTAGGGGGTGGGGGGGAAGTAATATTACCTAAATATTTTTAGCTCCCTCATATTGTAATTTACTGGTTAGAACTAAGGACAACTTACAACACATGACCAACTAGCTCTCTACAGACTACACAGTTTGAGAAGCAGTAGTTTACATACATGTATTTCCTGCTTCCTGCCAGAAGATCAGGAAATTACATTCTATACAAAATAGCAGCTTGCCAAAGCTTAAAGATGGACTGATATAAAACTTTCTGGAGGTACGAAGTGTAGCTGGAGATAAGGGCCTTGTTATACAGTAATTTTGGGCAGCTCCTGGAACTCTTAATACCTAGCCACTCTAGACTACACCTCTTTGTAAACACCCCACCCCAAATTGAACCAGATTTGGCACACTGACCCCTCCGCCCTCCTCAGCACCCCTGATTTCTGTTCACTGCCCTCTCCCCAGCTTGCTTGTGGCTGGTTGTGTTGTCTATCCCAGTGGTGGTGGGGGATGGCGGGAAGATTAAC
>NW_017728948.1:77745013-77761432 GCF_001723895.1 Crocodylus porosus
AAAAGGTAAATAGTGATTAGTAAAAAAGTCTCCAGAAATTTCCAGGCTTTAGTCTGGGGGAGGGAGTGGGGGGGGAGGGAGAGGGAGGAAGGAACCTTTCCTTTCGGTCCTCCAGACCCTAGCTGGTCTGAACGTTTAAGGGTGTAGCTCCAAACTTCAGCTAGCACTAACAGGCAAGTATGATCAACATTTGTGTGGCTCAGTGTAACATGTAACATAAACAGCAACAACATATTCCAAAATCTTAAAACCCACCAGATGCAACAAAATCTCTGACCTGTTCAGGGCACTGGTCTGCCTATTTTTCTGCAGTTGTCTCCAAAAGGGGTGTGGATCGATGGGGAAGGGAAGTATAGTTTTCCACTCCCCTAAATTTCCACTACTGTCTGGGAAAGAAGAAGCAACTGGCAGCCCTGCTTCTAGTTAATCTGGACTAACTTGTCACAGATTATTACCCTATGGCACTTTCTGTTTCTGGAGGAGAAAGTAACTGCAAATAGTTGGTGGATTTCCCTGCTCAAGACTGCATATATGTAGGGTATGACCCAACTTTGTCTCTTCCAGGGTTTGGACTACTGGGTGTAACAAATGCAAATCTCAACCTCAGCTTTCTCCTAGGAGTCTTGAAGTAAAAAAAGAACACATATTCTTTTTAGGTCTCTTAACCAACTTTTTTTTTTCCAGTTGGGTTGAAACTAATAATTCCTTTTCACCAGACTACCTACATGGGTCAGCAAAATAACTCAATCTTCCTGCATTTGACACACCAACTGGAACCAAGGAAATTCTGCATCACTTTGCAGTAGGGCTCTGTGAAGCTTTGGTAGTTGATTCAATTCAGAAGAAATTCAGCCCAATCTGGCAGCCAAATCACCAAATTTGAATCAAACTGGAAGACCCATTAAAAGGTCTGAATTGATTTGGAAGTCTCTGAATCTATTCGGAAAGAACTGGTGCCGATTCAGAGATTCGACTATACACAATACAGGGAGCAGTCCTCAGTGACACTGGACACAGCTGCCTCCAACTGATAAGTCTGTTGTGGTGGGTGGAGTGGGGAGGGAAGGGGCATTGTGGGGGGCAGATCAATGCCCCCACAGTAAGGGAGGGATTGAGGCTGGGACAAGTTGCCAGGATGAGGAAGCGTGGGACTCAGGGAGAAGGGCTCCCACCACTGCATGCCACTGCTCTTCCAGCGGTTCCTCCAGCAGATCTCACCACTGGTCTGGGAGGGTATGCAAATGGGCATGTACCCCCTATCTGTGCAGGGTGGGAGGCCAGGCTGCGCGCTGGGAGGCTACCCCCAGTCATCTGCTGGCAGGCTGTGCTCCATGAGGCAAGCGGAGTGAGGGCTGTGTTCCAGGTGGCAAGTCCCTGCAGCCAGGCTGCACTCTGTAACCCTAGCTCCACCTGCCCTGCACTTTGGGAGTCTAGCCTCAGCCACCCGCCACTGGGCTGCACTCCATGGAGTAGGTGAAGCCAGGGCTGCATTCCCAGAGCACAACCCTGACTCTGCCCACCCTGCAGAGCACTGTGGAGCAAGGGCTATGGTTGGGGCACAGCCCATAGCCCATAAAATTCCCCATAGTTCCTGCTGGCAGCCCAGCCCCAATCCAGGTGCACATGCCTGCTCCCATGGCCTGCTACTGCTCACCCAGCTGAGGCGGGGTGGGGCAGAACTAAGCAGCAGCTTGTCCAGGAGGTGCGGGGAGGCTGGAGCAGCTTCTGCCACTGCACACTGCTTGTCTGAGGCAGTGCAGTGGCACCATTCCATGCATCCCCACCCCAGCTGGGGAGAGCCCACTCCCATATCGTCCCCAACTGGTGATGAGAGCCACTGGAGGAGCCACCAGAAAAGCAGCTCCCGGACTGGTGGCATGCAGAGATGCACAGTGGCAGGAGCCCCCCTCCCTGAGTCCTGCGTTCCCCCACCCTGGCTGAACAGCTTGTCCCAGCCCCAATCCCTCCCTTGCTGTGGGGGTGTTGATCTGCGCTCCCCAGGCCCCTTCTCTCCCCTCTCTGCCCACCACAACAAACTTACCTGCTGGTGGCAGCTGTGTTCAGTGTCGGCGAGGACTGCTGCCTGTATAGTTTATGGCTGAATCTCCAAATTGGCACCAAATCTCCAATTCTGAAACAGCCAAATCAAATCAGGACAGTGATTTGAATAACTGAATTGAATCACTGTTCCTCCAAATTGGCTGAATCCAAATCTGAAGCAAACACTTATTGCTTCACACAGGCTTACTTTGCAGAGGTCTAGAACTTGGCATGGAATACACTGAGATTAGATTTATTAGAGGATGAAGGAGACATGATATGTTGGAAATGGAAAAGAAGATGACCCACTAGAGGCCGTATGAAAATTTGTATTACTTGGAAAATTTTGAATAAGCACCTCCATTGTGGATGTTTACCTGAACTAAATCTCTGAAACAAGTGAATTTCTCTTTGGATAAATTAGGGCTAATACATTTTTATCATTCTCTTCAGGAGGAGAAAGATGTTATGCAGGTAACATCATTATTTGGAGCAGTTGAACCAAAATTTCCTGGTTGAACATTAGACCCTTAGGTATTCAGGAATTTTTAAAACTTTATTTATTCATTGCATAGAACAATAATTACCACACAAAAGTTACCTTGTTTCCCACAAAAGCAAAAGAGCTTCTTACAACATTATGCCACTGGGCACAAGGCAAATGAACAAGAACATAGTATTGTACTTCAGCTATTAAAGTATTTATCTCTGTACTTACAAACTATTATATTTTTAGGTAGAAAATACTGTACTTTATCATTTCAGAGTAGTAGACATTTACTAGCCATCAATGCAACTTTGTCTTTACAGTTGTAATAGCTTATTTTCCCAAATTATAGTATGCAAAAGAACTGCAATATACAGTTTTACAGGAAAACACTGTGTATGAAGGCTAAAGAAGCACATAGGAGTCCTGTGCAGTAAACCAGGCAGTGAAAAAGCACAAGACTTCTAAAAGAAAGACAGCTATCAGGTTGCAAAAACATTATAGCTATAAATTCTACAAACAATGCAACTCTCTTTAAACAAAGGCACATCCTTTTAAAGGAAAGGCACTCCAGGCTGAATGAGTGAGCTTCCTGACTCTCCTGGTCTTGTAAAATGTTTACAGTTAGTGTTAGTACCCTATTATGCACTACTTTCATAGAAGGAAAGGGAGTAGGTATGCAGTATGACCTGACTAAACCAAGAGAGCCAGAAGGCAAATATGTGCTGTATGAGGAATGGGGTGCCTTCCTATACCAAATCGAATTATGTCCCTAAAATTCAGCATTTAAATCTTAATTAAATCGCCTGAATTGTCCAAAGCTGCTGGTGAGCTCAGTGCCAACTGACATCACTACAGGATGCCTCTGTGGTGAAAAGAAATAGGATCTTCCCATGCTGGTATGAACTGGGAGCTGGTCCACTGAAGCCAACAAGAAGAGAACAAGATGCCTGGTTATAAGCAACAGCTGCAAGACAGGTTTTATGAAGCTGGACCTCATCATCGATCATCTGCACTATTTGCTGGTAGCACAGTGAGTCCTCTACTCACTAACCCCCTTAAAAATAGGGCAATAATAGGGCAATAGGTCTACACTTCAAAGAGTTGAAATATTGGAGAAGTTGTACTTTGTCTTTTATGTTATCTTGCATCCTGAATTCATCCAATAATGCAAAGCCTCTACAACTGATTATCATCATGGGCTACAAGAGAGTGGTACTAAACCAGTGGTAGAGACTGAAATAAAACCCAGGCTCATGTTAGAAACATGTCCAAGGCCTATCCATTAAATGACACTGTTTCCAAGTGGAGAAGGTGTGAACAGAGAAGAACAAATGTTTAAATTGAAAAGACTGGCCAGCTTCTTATAAGTTAAGTACAGATAGTGGAAAAGCCTGAGGTTGAATCGATTCAATCTTCGGTTAATCTAAGCTATGTAGATTGAACCAATAAGCAAATGAACAGACAATGTTTGGAGGAAAGGGAGTGCAGGGGCAGTGCAACTGGGATATTACGGGACTGAGTTAACTTGAATCTGGAGGGGATCTGGGACAGAAGTTCAATATTATTGAACATTATTTAATATAAATCAATTAAGTCTGATACTACATCCATCCAGGTTTATCTTAAACTGATTTTGGCCATTTTGAAAGCAGTTTACATACACTGAACTTCTGTTGAATTACAGACTTGAATTAGTTTCCAATCACTTGCAACAGTTTGTGTGCAATTTCTATTTCTAGCCATAATGTTCCCAAGTCCAGCAATTTTTTCATCAGTTCTCTAACTATCATAATGCCACACTGAGACATCTCATTGCCCATCCAAACTGTTTTTTAAGAATAGCTGAATCTCCGAAGGGTCATGTGAGATTAGCATCCAAATGTACTCAAATGTAATTCACTGCTTATACCAGATGTAAGCAGTGAATTACACCAAAACTACATTTGGATGCATGCACTGTAACTCACCACTTACACCAAATCATTGGAAGTTATCCTACCCCTGACCTTTCTATCTATTTGACCTTGGGCACTTATCTTACTTCTCACTAGGATCTGGTATTTAAAATTCCATAAACACCCCAAAAGATGCAACTGACATGGAAAACATCAGGAGCCCACTAGAGAAAAATGGCTGGATTCCAGAATGGGTGTCTTAAGAAGTAGCAAGGAACAAGTTTCTCAGGGCTGAGAAAAGGTGCTATCAGGATAGAATGTCAAAATATGGAGGCTCATGAAAGGATTTAGTGAATGGAAGAGGCCAGGGCTTATTTACACACCAAAATTAACATGCCATGCAGTAAATTAGGCTGTGAATTTACAGTGCCCTAAGTATTCTGTATTAACTCGCCATGTAGGTACCTTTTTATAAAGATTTTACAGTTCAAAATGAACATCATTCTTTCCCAACACAGAATCCATACCCCAATCATAACCAAATTAGGAGGTTAATTTCCAGTGAGTATAGGTATTCAAACAGATGGCTAATGACCCCCACATTTTAAAAAGATATATACAGACAAGGTTCTTTGGGTGAATCTGATATATTTTATTAGATCAACTTAAGTAGTTGGAAAAAAAATTTTAAGCAAGCTTTCGGGTTCAAAAACCCTTTGTCACCTGAGGAGGTTACAGCAGTTGGTGTTTGCTCTTCCTGGATGGAATGACAAGTAAAGAAGCTGGAGGCTAAATATGTTGCACTCAAGAATATTACCAACTTAGAAAACTAACACCCTTCACAATCACTTATTTTCTACTTGCCCCTTTGAGTTGCCAACAAAAAGACAACAAACATTTCAAAAGACAGACAAATGGATTGAAATGGAAACATTTCAAAAGACAGACAAATGCTTGACCTTTGTCAAGCAATTAGGAATGTGTTCACCCTCCATCTCAATGGGATTTTTTTTGGCATTAGAGTTGGATGGATACTTTTTAATAGTACCCATCAGTGATAGGTAGCAAAATATCCAGAGTTTTGGCTTTATTCCATGTATGGGTTATTGTTTAAAAGAGCATCCTAAAGCTATTGCTTATTTGTTAACTTAATGACTGAAGTAGATATAAGTATTTTTAACAGGTATAGGACTGATTCTTCCATCTTTGATTTAGTCTGTTTTGATAGGAAAACAGTTATACAACTCTATGGTTGCTTTCTCTAGTGGATGAAAAATTACTCTGGTTGGGAAATAGTTGTGTGATGATTTCTTTAGATAATGTATACAGTATATAATTGGAGAGTGATTAAAGATGATGTGAATTAAGGGAACCATATGTTTCAATGCATCCTTTGAATATACTGCATTTTATTCACTGTGCTGTGATAATCATCCCATTTGATGTTGTTTTATGGAAATCAACAACTTTTATATTTTGAAAGAGAATTAGCATTCACTCATAGCTTCAGGAGGCTGTTTGTAATCCTCTCCATAATACTTTCCATCCATACTTGACACATATTCCTTCATCACTTCTCCATTACTAAATGCTAATTAAAAGGACATCCATACTATGTATTTGCATTTTCCTTGTAGGACAAAGGAAGAATCCAGGGTTTGTTCACAAACCCAAGCTTAAATATCCAGTTTGCTTTTTAGTGTTTATATTGTCCACTTAACTATGAATTTTTGAGAGGCGAGAAGAGTCTCATCATTTTTTCATGGATAGATTTCTCTTCAGGTTCTCAGTATTGTAAACTTTGGGTTGTAGACAGTGAAGGGAAGACTTTTTAAATTTTTAAACAATAGCTTCAACTTTTTAAATTAAAAAGTAACAATTCATTGTTTTCACTGTAAAGCACACTTCAGCTTTTTATGTGCGTACATTTTCTGATAGGCATAGGCAGTCTGGGCTAGCGGACAGGACACCAGGGGAGGGCAAAAGACAGAAGCTAGAGTCCAAGGTACCCAAACTGAAGGGGACTTCCAAAAGTAGAGTCCAAGTTACAGGCTGAGTCAGGGTTCTGTAATCAGAGACCAAGTTACCAAAGCCATGTGGGTTTTCAAAAAGTCAGAGTCCAGAAGAAGAGCTGTGCAGGGTCAGAAATCAGAAAACCAGGAGCATAAGACCCAGGAAGTTTTACCACAGCAGACTTTCAGGCAGAACTGTTGGCTAACCTGCAGTTCACGGCCAAAACTGGACTTAAATGGGGAGGCTACTCTCCCCAGCAGCCAATCAGGAAGCACTAATACGTAGGTGCCTGCTAGTTTATGAGCTGGGGTGAAGCTGCCAGTTACAGCCTCTGGTGGGTTTGGCCAGCTGGGCAGTTTGTTCATGCTGGGCTGCCTGTTAGGGCTCCTGATACCTGAATGGTGAATGTTGAGTGTTAAAGGGCTCTGCCTGGGTCAAATTAATGATAACTCATGTTTCAATTGCAAATAAAAAAATCGTCATTCTGCAGAGCTCTACCATCGTCTCTTTTTATTATTCACAAAGTATACAGCACAATACTGATTGTAGTTTCACACACATTTACCTGCAATATCAAGTGTTCTTTTGTTTCTTCCCTACCTCTTGCCCTGTTCACAAATGTGATCTAGTTTCACGATCTGAGCATGTGAAGTGTGCACATAGAAACAAGCTAGCTTTGTGTCCAATGACACTTGGATGAATGCCAAGCATGTGAAACCAGAGAACTGATTATCTGAGGAAAATTGTATTTTTCTCTAAGGCCCCTGACATGTTCATTTTAAGATGTGATGGGATCTAATCCTCAATCCCAAAAATTACGTGTCCTATCATACCACAGGTGCTTAGCAGAATACAGGATTTTTTGATCAGGGATTAGATCCCAATCATGCCTTGCTTGCTGATGCCTGGGGAGTCCAAGTTAAGCCCAGGCTTCCCTGCACCAGCAGGCTGAAACCAACCAGCTGATTGTCAATTGGGGCTGGGAACCAAACCAGTCCCTGGCCCCAGCTGACAATCAGCTTGGCACACAGCCTGGTTTTGGGCTACAACAGCCTGGACAGCACAATAAATTTATACAGCTCTTGGTGTCCAGAGAGTCTGATATTGGGCTGTGGCAACTGGAGTTGTCAAAACCAAGTGTGCCATTTATCCAGCTCCTGCTTCACGAGAAGCCTGACATCAGGCTGTGGCAGCCCAGTTCCGAACTTCCCATACAGTGAGACCTGTCAAAACTTCATGTGCCACCCAGCTGGGCAGTACACAAGGTTCTGACAATCCAGCTATATGTTCAACTTAAGATGTGATACAAACAAACCACAAAGTTACTCTACATTATATGATAATGCAGTAAATGAGCCACAAAGTTATTACACATATAATGCAATGCATTCTAACTTCATGGCTTGTTTACAGCATTGTTATGCCTTATTCTGAGTTGCACATGTGGCCACTTACTATTTAAGATGCGATTAACCTGTTAATCATGGTCTTAAATGTAACATGCATCAGGGGCTTAAGAAGCCCCTATAATTAAATGTGGTCACATAAAGTTATTGACTTCACATTTTATAGGTTTTTCACAGCCAAGCTCCACCTAGCACCATAACTAAAGTGTCAAGGAGCTCTCAGCTTTTCCACCCCAAGATCTCTGTTCCATGTAGGCTAGTGTCTAGCAAGAATCCTTCCCTCCTTTAAGTGGTAATTAGAACTCCCAAGGTGAGAAAATGATGCTCTAAATTTAAAAAAAAAAAAGTTAGAAAGCACTGAAGAATACCAGGTTCTCTTCTAGGTCAAACAGTCAGCTTCTCCCTTCCTGAAAGACACTTATTAATACAAAAAGAGGATTAGATGACAATGTAGGAAAATGTAAATATAAAAAAAATCAGGACATTCTAAAAGGCGTCACTGTCCAAAACTGAATTTTTACAAATTCCAGACTGAGAACACTTTTCTAACAGGAGTTCTAGGATGTAAGGAAAGCAGGTCAGAGAAGTGAATCTGGCTGTACAATAAACCCTGACATTAGTTTATAAGAGCAAGACGTACATAAAATTAGAGAGTGACAAAGGGGTTAAGCTTTTCTAAGTAGTGTAATGAAGGGGACAAGTGGGACACTAGCCCTGGATGCCGAGTTGGGTAGTGTGGGGGGGGTGCAAAATTAGCAGCTGCTACCACTGGCAGTAGTCCAGCCATTTCCCTGCCTCATATACTGTTGCTACCCAGGGCCCAGCTAAGCCTGTAGTTATCCCTTTCCTAAAGCTTTTAACCAGTACTAGTTTAACTGGAAACCTCCTGGCTCCTGTCACAGATCCCATTTGTGGAAGTCTGCAAAATGAGACAGAAACAACATCAATGAACCATCCATTTGAGAGGCTCCCAAATAAATGGACAGCATGTAAGGCTAGCCAAGTGTAAGGGAGAAAACAGCTTTGTCGTCAAGCAGTGGCTTCCAAAAAGAGGAAGGAACAGTAGAAGAGAGCCATAACTTGGATGTGCATATGCAATAGCTGCTTCTGGTCTAGAAACATCTGATTAGTTGTAATGACAACAAGCTGTCAGGCCTCCAGCTTGAATTTGTGACCAGAGTTTAATGAACCATTCCTGAACTGAAAATAAGAACAAGGACAACAGCAAAAAATCAGCCACAGATATGCAGAGACAAAAATAAAATGATATATAGCTACTGTTTTTGAAACAACAGACTGCACTGACCAGGAAATTAAATTACTTTAATTTGTAAGGGCTAAGGAGAGTGAGTCCTCTTCCCACTATGTAAATAAGTAAATAATTTGGGGCAGGGTCAGTAGATTTACAACTATCAGCAATAACAGTCTCATGTTCACTGGGAAAAATGTGCCTGTGCCTTCCTAACTATCCATTCTGATGGACTGTTTTTAAGACAGTATATCCTGTCCTGATGTCCTGGCTACATTTATAATCAGGTAAGAATTAGCTTCTGTGACAAATGTTCCACTCTCTCTCTTTTGTTATGTAAAGATATGATGACTTTGGAAACTTCTGAAAAATTTCCATGCAAGTCTAGTGTTGCTGATGAGTGTTTTGTAACTTTCTTTCATTTTTCATGATGATCAGTTACATCACAACTTCTAGAGTCCCACTACTGTGGCCCAATAAATCAATTAGACCAAATTTTTTTAATGGAAAAGTGGGGTTTGCAGTTGCAAAATGGATGTTCTTACTAAGCATAATGCATTTGCAGCCAAGCTGTGAATTTGGCTGCCTAACTGGGGGGAGAGGAGAGGGGAGCTGCCGGTGGGCTGAGCAGCCCCTGAGCTGTGAGGGGCTCCAGTCCTTCCCTCCATGGTGGTGGCACCCCGGGGCTGCCCTGGTGGGCTGCTAGTGGGCCAGGGGCTGTACCAGCTCAGAGGCAGCACCCAGCTGGATCCAACTTTTCCCCACCTGAACCACAGGATAGGTGGGCAGGCTCCAGAAAAAAGAAAGAAAGAAAAAAGGATTGGGTCCCTTGGGTCCCTCACTATAACATGATGGAAAAATTGAAATAGTGGGTTTCAATTAAAAAGCCTGCATTTCAGTTTAGGGGGTATAAAATAAAAACCTAGGGATTAAACCCCTGTCACGTGTACCAGTGCCCTGGTCCCCTGAAGCCAGCTCAGGCATGACTTCTAGAGAAAGAAGGGCTCTTTCCAACTCTGAGATACTAGCCTTTTGGTCTCTCACTTTCTCTGTTACTCCATGGCACTGACCAAAGGAGCAAGTCTTCAGTTCTGCTCCTGAGAGAGAGGGACTTTACTTCTTGCTGGGGAGAACAGGTACAAACTAAAGTTCCAAGCAGTAAAACAGACATCTTATTTCAGTGCTTATTGTTCAGCCTGCCTCCCTACCTACAGTCAGCTCGATGCATTAACAAAGCTATTCAAGACTGTTGATGCTAGGTGTTATCTTGTTTGGTCCTACACTTAGGCAGATCTCTTGCTTTATTGTCTCTTTAATCCATTCCTTTCTCATGCACTAGCTTTATGGGGAAACTGAGGCATGCAACATTATAACAACAAGAACATATTTACACAGAAATATTACAGTAACACCCACAGTCCATCACAGTTTGCCACCTCGATTTAGCTCCCCTTTGAGATATTATGTGAGAAGGAATGATTTCACTACAAATCTGTACATCTTTACCTTCCTCTGAAGGCATGTGGTCCAAAATCTCACTAATGCTGGAATTCACAAATGTACTTCTTTAAAGTTTCATAGGGTGATGCATCTTTGAATTAGGTTCATTTTTAAAAAATATTATTATTCACAATGTCTTATTTTAAAGTCTCATTAACTGGGGGGAAAAAAATCTCCTGTCACCTGTTTGAACAAGACAATAGAAGGGCCTCCATAACACTGAAGAACAAAAAAGCTCATGGTACACAATGCCATTTAAGAGCCTAATTAAAAAATGACAAGGCTACCTCTGAAGCATCAATATTACATTCTTGCATCAATATTACATTCTTCATGGCAGTTGACTGGGTATTTCAGGGATGATTCAGTTGATACTCTCCAACAGTTAATGACAATAAGATTTCACTGAGTTTCAAATCAAACTATAGAAAGTCAACAAAGCCAGAATTCTGAACTCTAGCCAAATTTGCCAAGGAGGAAAAATAGTCCCAAACCCCAAACCACAACATGCTTTACCTAGATTAAATTTACAAGTCTGCTACAGCATTACTGTTTTTCATCGAGAACCACTACAAAAAAAAGGGGGGTTGATTAATGAGAGAATCAGCAACTTGTGGATGTGATATCCCAAAAGTCTCAGTCATCAATATCTGCTCTGACACTCCATCATGGGTGTACCAGAGTACTTTTTAATTAGTGTCCATATAACAGGATACAACTATAGGCCTATGTCCTAATATATATTGTATTTTTCATTACAAAAGTAACTTGAGGTTACAAAAATCAGCTGAAGTAACTTTTGAGAAGACAGGAAAAGAAGAAAGGTCAGCTATACATGGAGTTGGAAACAAGTGGATAGGAAGGGAGAAGGAGAAACAGAAAAAGGAACATATGAATGAAGAGACCAGACAAATGGAGTGGGAGGAGTTAGAAAAGTACTCTTGAAGGCTATACTGGTTTTCAGTGATGTAATCTCAATATTTCTTTCTCTCCTTTTTAATGAATACTGTGGCCCAAATGTTGTACAGTGCTGAATGCCTTAACCTCTCAAGTCAGTCTGAGTTGCTCAGTGCTACACAGGACTGCCCCTCCCCCATATGTGTATACATGTAAATCACTCAATCTCTTGTTTTTGAGTTATGTATTTGAACAAAGGCAGTGAGTCTCAGGCTTCAGTTACATCCCCCAGCTCCCAGACTCTTCTGTTTGTTTTGCCTCTGAAGTAACAGCCTAGAGCAATGGCTACTGTGGGAACGAGCTGTAGTGTGTGAAAATACCATTTACAGCACTTCAGTGTTCAGCTCATTCAGACAATGTAAATTCTTCCCATATGGTCTTCTGTTGCTAACCAGCCTCCATACTCGAACACAGTAAACACTCAATGTTCCTTTTAACTACTGAAATTACACAGCTGTCCTTATGCGTACAAATAGTAATAATATCTCCCAGCTGAAGATAGAAAGTTTGGATGGGTGATTATTCAAATAGAAGAAAGGGAAGTACTGAGCCTCATACTGAGCTGCAATGCTACTTATACTGCATTTCCAAACTAACCTCACATTCTGAGATTACTAAACCCTCCACTCCTATATTTAGGAGTCACAAAAACCACAGGAGTTTTTACAGCAAAGACAAAAAACATACAGCCTTTTGCATTCTATATTTGTTTTTTGTGTTATCCTTCAGATACAAAACATTTGTCTTGCTATTAAACAATATCAGAAGTCTTTTCTGGAAAAAGGGCAGAGGATCATGCCTCCCTTTAGTGCTCGAGTGTGGAAGTGAAATAAAATTCAACTTTTGCCTTTAAGTTTTTAAGCTAGTTTATTTCTGTTTATTTGAGTTTACGGGATGTACTAACTTCCCATGTCGTGCTGCATAGACACTGTATTTATAAGATAGCTAATACACTATCTTGAAATGTGAGTTAAAGCAGGCAGGTGGTTCCACAGAAAATTAGCTGTAAACTCTATTAGGAGTGTCAAATTGAGCCCAGAAATTGCTGTGGCTGTAACCTGACCTGTTTCCAAAACAAGCAGCTAGCATTTTTGTTTACCATTCAGCCTTTGAAACGGTTCCCCTGCTGCACAGTTTTAAATGCTAAACTTTTAGTGTTGTAGGATTTGTAGTCCGATAGTAGAAACATGTTACTGTCCATGCTCCTGAAGACGGATGACCTCACAGGGTGGTATTCCGAGTCAGACACCATGAAAGGTATTATGTACAAGGGTGAGTTAATATTAGTTTATGGATGAGGTAGCAGGTTGTCAAACCTGTGTTTGGACATGGCATCATCATTTCACATCTGAGCACTCTGTTAATAGTCATTTGATTTTTAGAATCCACTGCACAACACTGCTTCAAATGCCAGCATTTGATTCAGGATGAACTGTAAGTAGAGTTGAAGAATGCCAAAACAGGTGGGTTTTCTAGCATCTTGCTGAGGAACCCAGGCTTGTAAGGTACCGGAGAGGGACTGTTGGAGTCTGGGTTCCTATGAAGGTAGCATAAGCAGAGCATCTACTCTGAGAAGGCAAGAAAAAAAATTACCAATAGTTGGGAGGTTAAAGAGGGCACCTCTAGCTGAATGGTACATGAGCTCATTCTTGAGTTTTTAAATAATAAGCAATAAAGGAGTTAGTTAACCAAATCTGGTGCAAGACTATGGTAACTGGGGATCCCTGCAGCAGCCTTCAAAGAGCACCTACTAAACATATGAGCAGACACCCTACTCTTGGGTACAGGGTCTGTAGATGTAAAGAGCTACAGATTTAAAGATGTAAAGTGTGCAGTGGCATGATACAAAATCTCCAAGTGAGAAGCCTTCTGGTGGCTGAAGTTTACCCGAGTCTGAGCCTTAGGAGGTCCAGGGTCATGACTAGCACCCATTACTGTACACACAAAATATATCATTTTCTACTATCTTTTTAAACATTGTAACTGAGAAACACTGATTCAGAAGGACCACATTGTAAAGTGCAATGTCACACTGGCACTGCTACATTAATCCCAGATGTACAGCTTGTGGAAAGCAGCAGTTTTGGTGGGCAACCAAGTTCTGAACAGATTTGGCTGGAGAACAAGAACTCTGTTTTGGGAAAGATGTCAAGTGTCCTATCCAGCAGGCTGTAAGATTCAGTCTCTCTCTGGCTCAATTAACATTTAGAGTGGAACAGCTCCAAGAAGAGAGATTTAGAGAGAGACTAACTCTGTCACTTAGTGGCCAGGGTACTCACCTGGGAAAAAAAATTGTTTGAGCATTTACTCCAAACCAGTCAGAACAGATGCTTGAACCTAGGTCTCAAACCTCCAGGTAAGTACTCTGGTTATTAGATGTTCTGAGCTGTAGTGTATTAGTCCATCAGCTTCACAGTCTTTTATTTTAATGCTGCTATAATGCTGGCAAAATTCTGGGGAACTGGATAGGCAATTATGTTACCAGTGTGTGTGTAAGGAAAAGTAAGAAGTGCTTCTTTATAAAGATGATACTATTGATTCCCTTTCTATACATACCTATAGACAGGCCCCTTGAATTGCTGTAGCAAAACCCCCCGTTTTTCTTTTTTTATTTATTTATTTATATTAAAATGCATTCCCTCCCCTTCCCCAACCATTTCTGACTTTTCTCTCCCTTTCTATTCCACATAGATAAGTGAGCTCAAACTTAAGATAAACATTACACATTTTTAGTTTGGTAGCAAGTTTCATGTTTTGGATATCCACTATTTTATATTGTACTATTCTTAGGTTTGTATTAATTTTACTGTTGTATATTGTATTATTATCATTTTTGTATTTTTTTTTATTGTTTCATATGGTTATTGTATGATTTAGGCCTGCGTTTGTAAGTGAACCAAAGTCATGTCAAGTTTCCATTTTATATGTCATGCCCCCATCTTCTGTCTGCTGCCTGGACAGCCCATGTTGCAACAATATGATTCATTGTACCCCTCCCATGTAAATTGGTTCTCCATGAATGAGAATGATTGGGCATGACTGAAATACAACGGTAGCAGGCCTCTACTGAATGGCCTGTAAGGACTGGGCCATCACCTCGCATTGATTCATCCAGGAACCATGGACCTCACCCAGGAACACAGACAAGACAAGCATTTGAAAAACAAAAGACCCTGCAGAACTAACAACTCTCACCATTACAGACTCCCAAAACTACACATCCCTGCATGGAGCACACATGCCCAGTATGCTTGGGGCTGACCCTTGCCTGGGCATACCTCCTGTCACTAGGGTCACACAAGGTCTGCCCCTATAAAAAGGGGCAGTGAAGACAGACCCAGTGAGACGCCCTCTTCATCTGGATGAGCACCATGCCACATCACCTATCCACCCAGAGGCCCTGCCGGTGACACCCCTCTGGACAACATCTACTGGACAAGGACCCCTTTCCAGCCTGGATAGGTAGATACTACCTGCATACCTCCCCCTACAATTTGGACTCTCTCTTTCTCTCAGCTCCAGTTCCCCGATCTCCTCCAAATTCCATCTCCCCTTTTCTGCCACCTCTCAGTCTCTCCTTGCTTTCCTGCTGTCCCTGCTGCTTTTCTTGTGATTTTCCCTTCTGTCCCTGCTGCCTCTCTCTCTGTTTTCAGGCTTCCCCACCTCCTGCAACTTCGCAGTTTGTATTAGCTGTCCTGCAGTTCTCTTCAGCTTCCAGCACCTACTGCCGTTCTCTGCAACTTCTCTAGCTGCCCCAGAGCCATCCTCTGTCTCCCCACACCCAGAGCCCCTCTTTAACACCCACACTTTCCCTTAGTCCCATTTTTCCCTCTCCCTACCTACCTTTTCAGCTCCCCCGTAGCTGTGCTGTCATTGCTTCCCTGTTCTGCAGGCTTTGGGCATTGTCTTTTAATCAATTAAGATCAATTCACCTAAAGTTACCCCCGAGCCTCAGTTCTTCAGCCCAGGCCCCTGTAGTCTACTGGTTCTAATCCTGGTCCTGGTAACTTTAACTCCCTACACTTTTACTTTCTTACTTTAACCTTTCCCCAGGTATCCCAAGTACACCAAGCACATACATACATACATATCACAATACCCAACTTAGGAATTCACTTGTGTGTATGTGTAGGTGGGTGGTATGTGTGTAAATTAGTGAATACATGTAGATATAGATATAGATAGTGTGTGGTATATGAATTAGTAATCTGTGTCCAACTTTTGGGGTGAATAGTGTATGTGCCTGAGCTGGTAGTGTGAGTGTGTATGCCTAATAGGGGTGTATGCCCCTAGTAAGTATGTGCTTAATTGATTTTTATGTGTGCACGTGCAGTTGTACACCACACCCTCCTGTCTAACAGCACAATATTGAGATCCTGAGCATTTGCCTGACCCCTCAAGGCAACATTGCCATCCTTATAAAGTCCTCTTGGGGCATTTATTTTCCATTTGTGCAGCTCTAGAGGTAATGGGTTCCATAAAGGTGGACCACTGTGGACAGATCTCTATGAAATATTCCTCCATTGTTCCTGAGAAATCTTGGATCAAACTATTAGTGTATCATGCCAGTAAAAATCCATTGTTAATTAAAGTCTGTGGAGTTATTTCAAAAGTATATCAGCCACTAATCTGGCGCCTTGTCTATATCTTTTTCATACTAGAAGGTTATATATAAAGATCTTAACACAGGAATATTAATTGCTTTCATGAATACACTTATCAAATTATTCTGGCATACAGAAGGTTGGCTTTTTGGAGGGGGTCATTTGTGTTTTAATTGTTTATATTTACCATAGTTCCTCCTGTAGTACTGTATTTACTCAAATGACAAGCATCAGCATGGGGGGGAAATCCCTCATCTTATATTCA
>NW_017728948.1:77761532-77765445 GCF_001723895.1 Crocodylus porosus
CAACATCTACTGGACAAGGACCCCTTTCCAGCCTGGATAGGTAGATACTACCTGCATACCTCCCCCTACAATTTGGACTCTCTCTTTCTCTCAGCTCCAGTTCCCCGATCTCCTCCAAATTCCATCTCCCCTTTTCTGCCACCTCTCAGTCTCTCCTTGCTTTCCTGCTGTCCCTGCTGCTTTTCTTGTGATTTTCCCTTCTGTCCCTGCTGCCTCTCTCTCTGTTTTCAGGCTTCCCCACCTCCTGCAACTTCGCAGTTTGTATTAGCTGTCCTGCAGTTCTCTTCAGCTTCCAGCACCTACTGCCGTTCTCTGCAACTTCTCTAGCTGCCCCAGAGCCATCCTCTGTCTCCCCACACCCAGAGCCCCTCTTTAACACCCACACTTTCCCTTAGTCCCATTTTTCCCTCTCCCTACCTACCTTTTCAGCTCCCCCGTAGCTGTGCTGTCATTGCTTCCCTGTTCTGCAGGCTTTGGGCATTGTCTTTTAATCAATTAAGATCAATTCACCTAAAGTTACCCCCGAGCCTCAGTTCTTCAGCCCAGGCCCCTGTAGTCTACTGGTTCTAATCCTGGTCCTGGTAACTTTAACTCCCTACACTTTTACTTTCTTACTTTAACCTTTCCCCAGGTATCCCAAGTACACCAAGCACATACATACATACATATCACAATACCCAACTTAGGAATTCACTTGTGTGTATGTGTAGGTGGGTGGTATGTGTGTAAATTAGTGAATACATGTAGATATAGATATAGATAGTGTGTGGTATATGAATTAGTAATCTGTGTCCAACTTTTGGGGTGAATAGTGTATGTGCCTGAGCTGGTAGTGTGAGTGTGTATGCCTAATAGGGGTGTATGCCCCTAGTAAGTATGTGCTTAATTGATTTTTATGTGTGCACGTGCAGTTGTACACCACACCCTCCTGTCTAACAGCACAATATTGAGATCCTGAGCATTTGCCTGACCCCTCAAGGCAACATTGCCATCCTTATAAAGTCCTCTTGGGGCATTTATTTTCCATTTGTGCAGCTCTAGAGGTAATGGGTTCCATAAAGGTGGACCACTGTGGACAGATCTCTATGAAATATTCCTCCATTGTTCCTGAGAAATCTTGGATCAAACTATTAGTGTATCATGCCAGTAAAAATCCATTGTTAATTAAAGTCTGTGGAGTTATTTCAAAAGTATATCAGCCACTAATCTGGCGCCTTGTCTATATCTTTTTCATACTAGAAGGTTATATATAAAGATCTTAACACAGGAATATTAATTGCTTTCATGAATACACTTATCAAATTATTCTGGCATACAGAAGGTTGGCTTTTTGGAGGGGGTCATTTGTGTTTTAATTGTTTATATTTACCATAGTTCCTCCTGTAGTACTGTATTTACTCAAATGACAAGCATCAGCATGGGGGGGAAATCCCTCATCTTATATTCAGGTACAAGGAAACATCATTAAACACTTTATCATTAAACTTCTGCCAAAAGGAGGACATGTTCAGTAGTGGAAACCAACTATGAAGTTGATTAAATGTAGTCAACACTGAGCATGGCTATAAAACACATAGCCCGCTTGGGTAAACATACTGATGGGGGCCTACCACAAGGATAAGTTAGGTTACCATATATGGTAGTACCCATTGAACACAGTCCCCACTCAGTGCCAACTCATTTTCAAGTCATGGTGAGTCACCACATTGATGTCATATACTTGGATTTCAAAAAGGCCTTCGACCTGGTCTCCCATGATGTCCTCATAATTAAATTGGGAAAAATGTGGCCTCGAGTACTTTCTGGTTCAGTGGCTAGTAACTGGCTCCATGGTAGGACCCAGACAGTACTGATTGATGGAACTAATCAATCATCCTGGTGTTAGGTGACGGGTGGCATCCCTTAGGGCTCAGTACTTGGACCACTGCTTTTCAACATGTTCATCAACAATTTGGATTCAGGTATTAAAAGTGAACTGGTAAAGTTTGCTGATGACACCAAACTATGGGGGAGCCTGGTCATACTCCAGGATAGACTGGGAATACAGGCCAAACTGGACAGGCTTGCAAGGTGGCTCAACCTGATGCATTTAACATGGAGAAATGTAAAAGTGCACCATCTGGGGAGAAAAAAATCTACAACACACTTACAGGCTTGGCAGTGTTATGCTTTCCAGCACTACAGCTGAATGGGACCTGGGTGTCATGATAGACAACAAAATAACTGAGTCACCAATGCAATGCTGTTGCTGGAAGAGCTAATCAAACACTGGTATGCATCTGTCGAGGCATCTCAAGCAAAGCTAAGGGTGTCATTCTCCCACTTTACTTGGCTTTGATGAGACCGCAGCTGGAGTACTGCATCCAGTTCTGGGCGCCATGCTTCAGGAAGGATGTGGATAAGCTCGAGAGAGTCCAAAGGAGAGTCATGTGCATGATTAGAGGCCTAGAGACTAGGTCATATGAGGAGAGGTTGAGGGAATTGGGACTGTTCAGCCTGCAGAAGAGAAGACTAAACGGGGAATTGGTGGCAGTCTATAAATATATTGGGGAGTATATCAGGGCCTAGGGGAGCAACTATTCACCAAGCCCCCCAAGGGAAGGACAAAAAATAATGGGCACAAACTGATTGAAGATTGATTCAGACTAGACATAATAAAAAACTTCTTTACAAGTTGAGTACTGAGGTTTTGGAACAGATTCCCCACAGAGGTGATACAGTCATCTACCCTGGCAATTTTCAAAAAGTATTTTGATGCCCATCTTGCTGAGGTCATCTGACCCCAGCAATCTTTCCTGCCCAAGAGCAGGGAGTGAACCCAATGATCTGTTAAACCCCTTTCATCCCCTAACATCTACGAAACTATTAATATATTTCTACTTCTTCAAAGCCCTTTGAGATGTTGCAAGAAGCATGTGTGGAAACAAAAAAACATTTCCCGCACTGGAAATTTGCAGCACAGGGGCAAAATTAGACCCCTATCCAGGGGTCAAAGAAATACCCTGGAGGAAAAAAGCAGGGCAGGGCACAGTCCAGGACCATGTCCTGATGCAACCAGAGGCTCGGGTCCTCCACAGAGATGCTCTGATAGCCAGCTACAGCATCTTTATGGTTGGCCCTTGCCCCACACTGAAGCAAGCAGCTACAAGCACCTACACTGAACACCTTCAAGAGTACACTGAATGCTAATCTTGCTGGGATCCTATGACCCCAGCTGACTCCCTGCCCTTTGGGCAGGGGGCTGAACTAAATGATCTTCCGAGGTCCCTTCCAGCCCTAATGTCTATGAAATCTATGCTGCCTGCCTGTGTAAGTACGGGGTTGGGGGGGCTGGAGGAGAGGGAAGGGGACCTTGGGGGGCTGCATGCCAGCCCCATCCCCTGCCCACTCCCTGAGCCCCCTGGATTGCTGTCCCACCTGGCCTCATCTCCTGCCTGCCCCCTGAGGCCCCCCATCACTGCTCTACCCAGCCATATCTCCTACCCACTCCCGCAGTCCCCCCGATGGCTGCCCTGGCCTGTCTCCACCTCCTGCCTATCCCCCAAGCCCCTCCCATCACTGCCCCACCCAGCCTCAGCATCCCAGCAATAAAAAAATTAACTAAAAATAAATTTTAAAAAAGCCCCACTCTCCATCAGAACCTTGCCTTCCCCCCCCAACCCAGCACGGGGAAGCGAGGCTCAGCCCCAGCCATGTTGCACCCACACTACCACAGTGCCATTGCACAGGTGTAGCCTAGGTCGGCAGGATGCCACATGGCTCTTCACACTATCAGGCAGCTGAGGCCACTCAGGAGGAGCAGTGCCAGGCCCCGGGTGACAGCCTTAGTGACCCCAGTTGCCCAACAGCATGCAGAGGTGCATGGCACCCTGCCAACCCGGGTTGCATCTGTATGATGAGGCAGTGCCAGCGT
>NW_017728948.1:77765916-77771722 GCF_001723895.1 Crocodylus porosus
GGCAGCAATTGGGGAAGCAAGTAGGGGTGGGGCACATGGGCCCTGCAAGGAGGAGTGGTAGCCCCTGTGGGGGCCATGTGGCCCCTGTTGGGGGGCTGTAGCCCCTGTGAGTGGAGCTCACATAGGCTTGGGGGGGCTTTGCCTTGCAGGGGCAGGGGACCCACCCTTCCTGCACAGCCCCCCCCTTAGTCCCCGCACAACCCACTCACACCTACCCACACAGCCCACAGCCCTCCACCCCTCTTCCCACTCCCCTTCTGCAAACCCCACATCCCCCCAGCACACACCCTGCATGCTCAGATGCCACACAGGATGATACCTGCTGGCAGGAGCTGTGGCTTCAGAGGCAGCTGTCCCAACACCCTGGTTAGTGAAGAGGTCAGGGGGAGCTCTAACTGTTCTATGGCAAGGAAACCAAAGGCAAACAGCAAACATATAGGTATTTAGAATTCATTTTATTATGATGATAGAGACACTGGTAGAATTCCAAATTGCTTTAACACTGTTGATCGATCAATAAAACATTATCCAACTGATCTCTCTCTCTCATATATATATATATATAAAATGGTCCTTTGTTTTAATTGTGGAAGAAAATGGATTTCAGGGTATTATACAGAGTGACTTTGGAATGTTTTAATCAGGGATTTTTCAGTTTTCAAATAGGGAACACCAGAATTCCTGCTAGGGAGGCAAGTGGCAGGACCCAGGCAGAGGAGCCTGCTCAGAGCTGGCACCTTGGACCCAGATGGAGGTGGCTGATCTTTTGTCCAATTGGGGCCAGGAGGGCATGCTTTGACAGTTCAAAGCAGGCCACCACATTGGGAACATCTTCCAGGCAACAGCTGCCCAGATGGCTGGGCAGGGGCCTGCACACATGGCAGAAGTGCCACACGAAGGCCAGCTCTGCAGCCACAGCCCACTGGCAGCTGGCCAATGTTGCCACCATACCGAAGCAATTTTGCAATTGCTACAAAATGCTGGCCTTAAAGTAAACAGCACCAAACCTCAGTTAGTAGAACAAGTAGTGCAGTATTTAGGACTCACAATCACTTGCCAAGGAAAACAAATTTTCACTGATCAGCTCTCCCTAATTTGGCAAATGCCGCCACCTACTGACCAAAAATCGTTACAGTCTTTCATCGATCTTGTAGGGTTTAGCCTGGAATTTATACCGGATTGCAGTGAGATTATGGAACTGCCCCACCAAGCAGTGTAGCAAACCAAATGGGAGTGGTGTCTGGAGTGCCAAGTTGCATTCATAAAGCTAAAAGACCAGTTAAAACAAAGCCCCTGCTCTCAGTGCTAGGATCCCCAACATAGAATTAGAAATCCAGTGCCAAGCCACTGACCGGCATCTGACAGCAGTGGCCACTCAACAAATGGAAATAAATGGAGTTGATGTTGCCGTGGCATTTGCTTCCCGAAGGCTTAGCCTCACAGAACAGAAATATGGAACTTGTGAAAAGGCTTTGCTATTGGGCCCTACAAAAATTCAAGTATCTAATAGGTGGAGAAGTGGTATGCATTCAAACACTACACAGCCCCTGTCAGCTACTTCAACATGGAGAGTCATTAAAGGGAGGGCTAATGACCCCATGGATTGGTCTGTTTTTACTGTCAATGGACAACCCAAGAATACAGTTTTGGCCCCTTCCTTCAGCAGAAATTAATATGTTTGGCTCGATAACCCCTAAAAAGTCACATGCATGTTATCCAGGACAAACCACTTGGCCAGTATTCATTCACAGTGTATCTTCACAGCAGTCAGGAGAAATACTGTGGTTTATTGATGGAAGTTTTGCAGGAACAGGAGATGAAGCTTGAGCGCTGTGCGCCGTAATGGGACTCCGAAAGACAGAAGCTTGGCTACTTCCCAGGGCCACCAGCCAAAAGGCCAAAGCTGTAAGCCTCTAATTGCACTTCAAAACATGTCTAACAATCCCTGTTTGTTTCATGTCACAGTCACTGACAGCAAATACGTGCATAAAGGAGCAACACTAGGATGGTGGGTCGCCAATGAATTTAAAGATGCCTGAGGGTCTCAAATCAAGCATTGAGCCATTTGGAAGTGCATCTTCCAGGCAGTACAGGGAAAACAACTTAAAATGGTCAAAGTTAAAAGCCACCATAAGACTGGACAGGGGGGGCTGCACAAAACAATGAAGTAGATAAAGCAGCACAATCTGCCACTAAGGAATGGTCTTCATGGTGTCAAGTTAAATCTTCTACAGTCAGTCAGGTTAACGCAATTGAGTAATGGGATGCTCATTGCAATTGCACAGGTGATTCCCCCCCCCCAAGAAATACACCAAGCACAAGGAATATGGGTCACCAAAGAGTTACCAATGTTGTGCAAGAAACCACCCACACAGTCTGATCATTGGGATGGTGGCCAAACCTTAAACAAGATGCCATTGCATGGGCCCAACAGTGTTTAAATTGCACCCAGCATCAGGCAAATAGGTTCCTCAACATGAGCCAGCTAATGCATTAGGATTTAGTTGGGCCACGGGAAAGAATTCAAATTGACTATGTAGGACCCTTGCCCACCACTGCAAAGAAACACCATTTTCTCCCTGTAATAGTGTATTCTTTCACAGAATGAGTGGAAGCCTTCCTCACTTTAGTAATGAAATTGCTAAAACAACAGCCAAAGTGTTATTGTATCAGGTGCTCGCCTGATGGGACGTCTCCAAGGTCATAAACAGTGACCAGGATCCAGCATTCATGGCCGCTCTCACTAAACAGATGAGTGAAATTTTAGGCATGGAATGGAAATGGCACATTCCGTATCACCCTTAGGCCGAAGGGCAAGTAGAACGTATGGATCAAACCATTAAGCAGGAGTTGTGAAAGGGAGTGTCCGTCACAGGAAAAAGCTGGAATGAAATACTTCCCTTCATCCTAATGAGGATTCAGACACGTCCCACTGCCAGCACTAAACATTCTCCTTTCAAGTTAATGACAGGGTGAGAAATGCCCCATGGGGGAAATTTACTCAGCCTTATTCCTGAGGACACAATTGTGTGGAAGCCACCGACCGATGTGTAGAAACGCTCATTAATGCAGTAAACGAAAGTCACCAAGATGCAGCACTAGCGCAGCAACAAGCACGAATACATGAAGTGGTGGTACAACCCTAAGCACCCTATAGAGCAACAAGTGGAAGTTGCAGATCAGGTAATGTATTGGGCACCAGGGTCTCCCACCCTTCCTAAGGCACGATGGAAAGGGCTCTATACCGTGGTGGCCACTTCACAGCCATCAGACCTGAAGGTGGATTCTGGACAAAAAGCAGACTCTTAACTTCAGGAATGGGAGGAGGTTGTCAATGGGATTGGGTCATACATCGGGAGGTATGGGATGTGGCTACACCAGAGGGATCTAGGTTCCTCATTCGCAATCCCCTGTATTGGAACCATGGAATCTGGATAGGCATTGGAAAGTTTGGAGGAAGTGGCCCAAACAATCACCACAATTAAGTTGTGCCAAGCCATTGTCTGACAAGGAGGTGCTTGCTGTTGGAAACAGAGTATGTTGGGATGGACCAGCAGATTTAATTTGGTCTAACCACACTCTGTGGGTAAACAGTAGAGAAAGGTGTGTGTAGCCCATAGATTCAGAGGGGGGCCTCTATTATAATCCATACTTCCAGAAGGTTCATCACAAAAATTGGCCACCCACAATAAACCTTTACATCGATGTCAGACCAACTCCCCCTAAGAGTTGGATTGCTGCCATTTGGGCACATCAGTTTTCAGGATGGGAACCAACTGGAAAAACAATTAAAAGAGGCTGAAAAAGAATGGAGAAAGGGAATCAGTTCAGCGCTGCTGCAGCTGAGGCTAAGGGAATGTAAAAACTTGCCATGAACACTGCAGAACCATGTGGAATGGGAGATGTAATCTGTATGATTGCAAATAGTCCACCCCAAGTCTAGGCTAGTGCTTGGATGATAATCAGCATTTTTGCTGTTAGGTTTTAGTGTTGTTAGTATTTGCACAATAGAGGCAAATCAATTCAGCTGCATGTTCATGCCAGTGGAAAGGCAGAAAACCCCCTATGGTACCATCATCACAGTTCCTGGCTTGGTCCCAGGCTGGAAAGCAAGTACCCTAAACACTCTCCCACTCATCATCACTGATAGGCAAAGGTCAGTCGTCTGTCCAAGTAACACAAAAGCACCATCCACCTTGCCAGGCCCAAGGGGTGTATTGTATGGGGAGAGTAATGACCTCTAGAGAATTGGCTGGGTTTCTCTTTTGCTGCCTATACTAATTCTGTAAAGGAGTGTTAGGGTAACAATAATTTGGATTATTGAGGACCACTGGATCTGCAACTAGAACAAGGCTTGAATCTGTGTTTCAGGGAAAAGCTGCTGACCACAAGTCAAAATGTTGCATTAAAATAACCTTGCAGATGCTTAGGCAAGCAGTTTTAACCATATAATAGTTTTGTTGTAAGATATATATAGCTTTTATATTTAAGATTTTGCTTGTGCTAGGTAATCATGATTGTGTTAACCGTTTTTTTCTGGAAAAAGCAGCACTTAAGTGCATTTGCTACGGCAAGGAACAGAATAAGATACAGGGACACAAAAAGGGTGGGGATGGTACAACGTGGGACAGAAAAACAGATTGGAATGTGGAAGTTAACACATAACCAAGATGAACATATGCAAAAGGGTGAATGGTGATTAGTAAAGAAATCTCCAGAGTCCGCCCATTGACCAAAAGAAGGGAGTTCATGACCTTAGACATGCACACATAGCAAAGGCATGTAAATGAATAAAATGCATAGGCAATTCCATGCTAATGAAGCAAACACTAAACAGAGGCAGAGCTTGAGATGGGAGGAGAAGTAGGTGGAACAGAAGGAGAGATGGAGTGGAGTAAATGGTAATTTGTAAAAACCAAAGTGTATAAAATGTGGCAAGAACTATTGTTAACTAGGTAGTCATGCCTTAAGGTGTGACCCAGCTGCACATTCAATCCAAAAAAATGTGTAATATCTTTGTAGTTTGTTATAATTGCATCATTAATTGAACAGGTGGCCAAGTCCTCCCCTGTGGCTGGGAGCACCAACAACTGAGGGCTGCAGGGCTTGCAGCCAGGGCAGTGGAAAGAACACTGCCCCTGCTGCCAGCCCTGCGCTTCACAAGGCTTGCAGCAAGTACTGTGTTCTCTGCACAGCCCCAGCTGTGTGTTTGTGAGGGACCCTTGTCCAAAGCTGTCTCCATTCTGAACAAAGCTGTTGCGAGCAATGTGTGCTGGTGTTTGCTCCCTGCTTGCTCTGGCTAAAGAGTAACAGCATCCATGGGCAATTGGATCATCATTTCCCCAGTCACTGGGCACCACATGGAGTCAGGGTCTAACAAAAAGTATGTTTACAGAGTGCTAAAACTTCCAGCAGTCTCAAAAAAGGTAACATGCATTAATTATGGATGAACTAAGTCTGTGGGTACTATATGCAAAATACTGCATGTAAAGTTTATTTCAACGTCAGTGTTTTCAAATTTGCTTCTCACTGTCATGTGCCCTGGGAAAGCAAGGTCTTACAGCAAGGAGCAAGGGGAAGGGGCTGCAGTGGGAAGAAGTTAGGGGGCAGAGAAGTAAATTTCATAGGTAAATTTCATAGACATAGACATCAGGGCTGGAAGGGACCTCGGGAGATCATCGAGTCCAGCCCCCTGCCCAAAGGGCAGGAAGTCAGCTGGGGTCAGACTGTTCCAGACCTTGGGGGCTCGGACAGTAAAGAAATTCTTCCTTATGTCCAGCCTGAAACGGTCTTGCAGGAGTTTGTG
>NW_017728948.1:77792987-77804197 GCF_001723895.1 Crocodylus porosus
TATTTTGTACATACGTGTATCTGAGTTGTTAGTGTGAGAGTGTGTGTATATACGGCATTGTGTGCATGATATATGAATTAGTGATCTGTGTCTAACTTTTGGGGTGTATAGTGTATGTGCCTGAGCTGGTAGTGTGAGTGTGTATGCCTAATAGGGGTGTATGCACCTAGTGACTGTGTGCTTAATTGATTTTTATGTGTGCATGTGTAGTTGTACACCATGCCCTCCTGTCTAACAGCACAATATTGAGATCCTCAGCATTGGCCTGACTCCTCAGGGCAACATCCAGACTGGTAAAATACAGACCACATTATACAAGGAACACACGGACCAACATACATATCTGCAGAGAACCAGCAATCACCCTAAACACACCAAGAAAGCTGTGATATACAGCCAAGCCCTCAGATACCACTGAATTTGCACAGAAGAGAACACCCGGGATTGCCACCTCACCAATTTAAAAAGGCTTTCACCCAACAAGGACACTCCTCCAGACAGACAGATCACACGTTTGAAAGAGCCACACAGATATCACATGAACTGCTGCAGTACAGAAGAAAAAACCCCACAAATCACACACCACTGGTTATTACGTATCACCCCTCCCTCAAACCCATACGGAAAATCCTCAAACAGTTGCAACCCATACTAGAAAGAGACCCTATTCTTAAAGGGATCTTCCCAGAGCCACCCATCCTAGCCTTCAAACAAGCACTGAACCTCACTAACCTCATCACCAGAAGCAAACTTCCTCAGGCCCAGAACACACCAAATGGATCCAGACCATGCCACAACAAGAAATCTAAACCTGCCAACACATCTACCACACCCACAATTATTACACCCCACAACAGAGCTATCAGCATCCCTGCATCTTACAGCTGCACCTCCAGAAATGTAAAATATCTCATCCAGTGCACCAGATGCCCCGATGGAAAATATGTAGGAGACACCAAACAACAACTGCACACCAGAGTGAATGCATACCAGAAATCTATCAAAGACAAGAATACCCAATTACTGGTGGGGGGGGGCACATTTCTCACACGAAAAACACTCTCTTTCTCCAATCTCTCAGTTCTAATCCTCAGAGGGAACTTACAAAACACTTCTCAGAGACAAGCCTATGAACTTCTCTTCATCAACCTCCTGGATACAAAAAATCATGGAATAAATATAGACATTGGATTTATGACATTATAACCTGCCTGACATCTGACTCCAGGTACCTCTCCACTATTTACCTGCTAAATTCATCCCCCTTTTCTCTCCCTTCATTCCCAGCCTGCCTCTTACCCACTGACTCCTCAATTTACATCTTCACTGACTGCTTATCTTACATGCATACCAGCCCAGCCTCTGGCTTCTTTACTATTCATTCCATACAGGAAGAGTAGACACCAACTGCAGAGACTTCCTCAGCTTGACAAAGGGTTTTTAAACCTGAAAGCTTGCTAAAAAAAATTTCCAACTATTTAAGTTGGTCTAATAAAAGTTATCAGATTCACCCAAAGAACCTTGTCTGCCTAAAATGAAAGATTTATTCAAGTGAAAAAGGCTATTCTAGAATTATTCTTTAGCCTTTTAAAAGGGTGCAGGCATCTGATCTGACTCCCACAGACACTCAGTTTGGTATAATAGCTTGCATCATGCCAGAATTCACTGAAGTAGACAGGCTACTGCCAGTTCTAAAATTAAGATGCATTGATGCTGACCACAGGGCAGGAAGCTGAGAGCTTTCTGCCTTTGTAAAAGACCTCACTTCTGGAGCTATTTAGCAGAATAGCTCTTTGTATGTATGAGGGGGCTGAAAACTGACACCTCTATAGTTCCTACTGCATCCAGGGATACAGCAACAAGAAAATATGGGAAGAAATTCAACCTGGCCCTGTACACCCAAGGAGTCAGCTTGATCATTTTGGCTAATGGCCTGTGTACTGATGATGTCTCAGATCCACAAAGGAAGTATTAGGTGCTTAACTTCCAGTAATTTCAATGGAAGCTGGACAGCCAAATCCTTTTGTGAATCTTGCCTTTCATTTGAATTCTGTCTCACCAGAACTCATATCATCTAACAGTGATAGAAGGTACAGAGCATTAGGTCTCCTGTGTATTGTTTCAGTTCTACTGGCTGGTGCTTTTTGTGACTTTACTAGCAAATACATAGCACCTTGTCCTGCAGTTCTTGTTCTTGTTTATTACTGTTTAATTTAAACTATTCATTAAGTAGCCAAAAGTATTCAAGATTAGATCCTGGGTAGCTTCCACATTATGGTGGCTATTCTCTAAAGGAACATTAAGTTGAATGCCCAGATTTCTATTTAAAAATTAATTACTTAAGGAGACAACCTGTTGATCGGCAAGACAACAAGAGCAAAGATGCCTCAAGGAAATACTTGTTAGTTTAGAGTTCAGGATGAGATGCAGATCAAGGGCCTGATAAGAAAAGAAAATCTTAAATATTTATTTTGAGTATACTGTAAAAACACCATCATTTTAAAACTTCCTTTTGGTTTTCTTTCATGCTCCCTAAGTCAGAGGCAAAGGAAACGTACCAGAGGTGAGATGAAGCATATGAACTGTTAGAAAGATCATTTTTTTCCAGGGCAAAATAGGGGGAAAGGGGCATGGTATGATATCTAAACACAGAGCTTAAAAAGTTAACTGCTGTTTCCAATTTCACTATAGGCAACTACTGTTGCTTTACTGTACTGCAATATCCTTGTACTGAGCCCTTTTGCCTACAGGCAACTATGCATAACACACCTAATGTTGTTTAGTATTATATTAAGACAGTCTAAATTTGCATTTTAAATATCCACTTTACAAACTACCCATATTTTGTTACAATTATTCTCATACACTATATAGATGAACCAAGTGTAAACTCGTTAGAACAAGGGCTGGGATTTCCTTCTGATCCTCATCTAGTTCTTCTTGCTCATCAGAAATAACTTCCTTCTATACCCAAGTTATGAAAGTACAGGAAACCCTCGCTATTCACAAACTCCGGATTCATATATACACAGTGCACTGCAGCAACAGCACAGCTGCGTGTGGGGTAGGTTGGGGTGCTGCATCAAGCTCCTGATTCTGGCGCTGCATGGGGTGGGGAGGGCAGAGCTGGGAGGTGGGCGGAGAGCAAGCGCTGGGGATGAGGAGAGAGGCAGCGGCAATGGCATCTTCTTCCCTGGAGGCAGCCACAATGGAAGGGGTCAGTCCCTAGGCACTGTGGGGGGAGCCCCATGAACAATGACGGGGTAGCAGAGGGTAGCTGTAGGGTCCAACAAGGAGCCCCATCACTATTTGTGAATTTCACCATTCGCGGGGATCTCCAGAACATATCCCCCGTAAGTGGCGAGTCTCCTGTATTCCTGAATTTCAAGGGATATTTCATTGTAAAGGTCCCCTTGGGTTGCCTCAGTTACCTACCTGGAACAGGAATTTTGTTTTGTTCTCTCTTTTTTTTTTTTTTTTTGGCAGAGGATGACTACAGAACATTCTGGTCTTGGCCATTTTGTGGAGTAATGTTACAGTCCCAAAAAAGCCCTGGCCATGTACAGATCTAGGATCTTGAAAAGTGAGGAGGGGTGCATCATCCCATATAATACAACACATGTTTTTCTCCTATAAAAACAAACCTAGAAGCTTCAATAAATTGCTAGGAGCCTTGGGCTATATTATATTCCATTTAAGATTGAAGGAAAAACAAATATAGCTTTATTGGAATGAGTTAGGAATAGTCTGCAGGGCTGTGATATACAAGCTTCATTACCAGGAGAAGCTGACAGACAGCAGAATTGCAGAAGAAAGGCTACCTTGATTAGTGCCTGTGGAATGACGAGTATAAAAGGAAGCTGGTAGATTTTAATGAATCAATTGATGTTCAAAATTCTGCCTGAACAAAAAACGCTGCTGTCCCTGCTGGAAATTGGTTTTCAGCTTTGAGCTGAGCAGGAATTAAAAGGTGCAACCCACACTTGATCTGTCTCTAACCCTGAACTATAACAGGTCTGAACATGGTTATCAGTATATTACTGCTCTGGTTTTTCTGGTTAAAAGATAAGATGGAGACTATTTTGGAATAAATGTCAAAAGTAATTGGGAATACTCATATGCAACATGCATTAAGGAAAGTCACCAGCACAATGAAATTTCACTTTAAAACCACATTAATTAAAAATGACTCTTTCTTGCACAGACCAGTAATTTTTATTTTAAAGTAAGTTTATTTAATTTAAATGCAAATTGAGCAGATTATTTCTGTATTTATTTTCTCTACCAATGGCATACATGTGTATGTATGTGTTTTAATAAAGAGAAAGATTAATATCTGGATGACAGACAAAAAAAGAATGTTAAAATTATGGGAGAAATATGTGCTCAAGTGTGTGTCACTGGCACCCATTATTAAGTTTAGGATTCCATTTAGAAAAAAAATAATACAGTATAAGTAACTATCAAATAACTTATAAAAATGCTTACAATACTGTTCTTAAATCATAGTACCACCCTCCAAGGCATCTCCTATTAGCCTCTCTTCTTCTGATCCACATTTAATATTAACGTTTAAAGAAAATGTTTAACTACCATAAACAGAATCAGAAATAGGTTATAAAATAAAGGTTAGTTTCTAGAAAGATCACTGCAACTTCAGTATACTTAGAGTGGTCATGGGTAATATAAACAAATATTTATTGTGCCCTAGAGCCAGAAGACTGCACATTTGCATCAAGGAATTGTCATTCTCCAAAATTAGATTAGCCCACAATGTAATCTAAATTCTCAAGCCAGAAAGTAGCTGTCGCAGAGCACTCTGGTGCCCTATGCCTGAGAGCAGAAACGGCTTGGGAGAGACCCCTAGTGGCAAGAAGGGGGAGGCTCAGCTGCCAGTCACCAGAGCAGAACAGGTGCTGGTTCCTAGGGCAACTGGTGGAGCCAGCTGACAGGAAGAGGCAGGGCTAGGCCCTACTGAAGCCCAGGCACGAGGCCAGGAAGGTGGTTCTCCTCTGGCGGCCAAGGAAGGGGGAGCTCGGCCAGTGCAGAGAGAGGGGAGAAGCCCAAGGGCATGAGCATCCCCTGGTTGCTGCCATGGGCTGGAGTATTTCCTGGTAGGGATTGAATGTTGTTTTGGCCGGACGGTTGGCTTTTTATGTTATAGCCTGGGGGCTTTGTGTTTTTGTGTTCGTTGTTATACCAGAGGACCAGGTGAGGCTATTAGGGGTTGGAGGAGGCCTCATAGGGACTCCACGGTAGCATGGGGATCCTGGCACCAGAGAGGGCACAGCATTTGGGGTGCACTGGCCCCAACCCCAGAGCAAGGGGGGCAATGAGAAGCCCAGAGAGAGGGCCACGAGGAGCAAGAAGCCCCAGAGCAAGGGGAGCTGTGGGGAGCCCCTGAGAGAAGGCAAGGACCATGTTAGTACCAACTGCAAGGCTTGGGCTGCAGTGTAGGGAAGGAAAAAGGAGCCTCAGATAGCGCCCTCTGGCACTGGGGTGTGTAAAGTGGGCAGCCTCCTGCTAATTACAATCAATCAACCAATCAAGATCAAGGCATGGCAGATGAGCAAGCAGACGGTTGGCCCATTACAGGAGGGCGGAGCCACCAAGAGAAAGGCTCCAGTAGCAATACTCCTGTCACAGTAGCCTATAATGTTAGACACAAGCTTCCTATATACACAGCGATGCCACAAAGAAAATATGATGAATCTTTTAGTGCAAATATTTTCTTTGATATCACCAAGATTTTCAGGAGACTGAGAAGCTTGCATGGGTTTATCTCCCCAGCTTTTTTTTTTTTGTTCTCTTCCCTTGAAGTTAATTTTGAAAATGTTTGTCATTATATAACCTTCCTTCCTTTTTTAAACCATTTTGAATAGTGTCACATGACATTTCATTTGTTTGCTACTTCCTGCTGAAAATGATAAAACAATAACATATGCTCATAAACACTAATGAACCTACAAATACTCATTGGCAGCACTATCTGTATCCTACCCTGGATCTGTTAATATCAACCATTCATTCCTCCTTTTATTCTGGCTTGCAGCAGCGTAACTTTATTTTGTCTACTGCCTTTAGGGTATCACCCATCTCAGCACTTTTGTGAGCTTGGCAATATGATGTTAAGCAAAACTGAGATATTGAAATAATGAAGTCATCAAGACAGAAAACACCTAAACAATACTTTCCAGCACTGTACATTGTTTTAACAGAATTTACATGTAGATAATTAAAACTCTGTTATACAAATGCATCTGTGGGGTTACACTGCTAATTTCCTAACAAATTTTTGATTGTTCATATTTAATTGCTAAATGCCAAAGTCACCTGGCTTAACAGTGACAACAAGATCAGTAACAGACCACTGCTGCTAGAACTACAGCTAGGAACTTTTGGAGAGATTAAAAAGGGATTTCTCTGTTGGAAAGTCAAGGCATGTGTAAATCCCTCCAAGTTACAGGACATGTAAGCCTTCTTAGTTAGGAAACAAACTATATTTCTGGGATGAAGCCAGAATAAGCCACAACAAGAAAGTCAAGTTCTGCCCTCACTTACATTAAAGTACATCATCTTGAGTCACTTGCAGTTGAATTCAAGGCAAGACTTAAGTCAAAATATATAAAAAATGTGCTAGAACAGGAGGCTGAATGTTGGGTACTCAAATCTGAATCAGGAGGGTTAAACAAAATGGTATGTGTGGACTGCAAGTCTACATTCATCCACAATACAATCCATACATACCTGCATAAAGAGAATGAGGACTGGGGAGGGGAGGATGGGAAAGAGAGAGAGAGAGAAAGAATAAAGAAGACAATATAATCTAACTTCTAATATGAAATGCCATGGTTATTGCTCATGTGAAATATTGAATGAATCAAGTACACCTGACAATTAGGTCTATAAATAAAAATAAAGCAATTGCACTTATTAAAGCAAAGTCAGCAGATTTACAATGTGCATCTTAAAAGTAAATACTATCCCACATATATTTACAAATTTTAGTTGGAAAAAATACCTGCACAGTCTCTTCCAAACCATCAAAAAAAAAATGACCTGCTCAAGGCAAGGTAAGAAACTGGACTAATGAAACAATTCCCACTTCCCTAATTTTCTATTTCTTTTTATCTCAAAAAGAAAACTCCCTTTTGAGAGAAAATCTGTCAATGCAAACCTAGGTGTATGTGCATTGGATTATCAGAATGGTAAAACATCCAAACAGACAAAGCAAGAACATTAAGACACAGATTAAAAAGAAACAAAGGTGGCTTAATATAAGGGTATCTATTCACCTTAGCCCCTGAATGTTAAGTCACTTGGCTAGCTGTTCCATTTCTGTCTACATTAGCGCCAAGTGCATCATTATTAATGGCTAAGGATTATTTGATTGTATAATGAAAAGCTTAAAAGAATAGCTGATATAACATATTCCCAGCAGCAATAAAGACTGACTGGAACTGACTGGCATGAATGAGAGTCTTGTAGAAAAGAAGCATATTAGTAGGATGATGACAGACAGGGCTTCGTATCTAAGAGGTTACAGAACCATCTTAGTGTGGGGGGTACAAGTCTCACCAGTCATCCAGGTAGGGTTTCATTAAAAATACAGTACTAGTTACTGCGAGCACTGCAGCTGCCATGAAGGGAAGCTGCAGGAGGCAGTGTTGCAGTGTACTGTTAACTAGCAAACAAAAAAAGATCAATCATTTTACTAAATTCATTTTTACATCACTCAAAACATTCCCAAATGTTAGCGTCTCCCTGAGAACCACAGGGTTTTTACAAGTTGACATCATGATATTTACTATACTTGCAATCATGTGAAACATCTGTGCAGGAATCAATCTTGGTTTTAAACCCTGAAAAGCTAGATTAAGAGTCTTTCCATTTCTATGGCCACCGCAGATTATTATTGCACATCAGTGTGTATAAACCCCACACATGGAGTTGTGAGTTTTGTGCAGCTCCTTCTTTTTCCAACTTAGTCACCAAGAGAAGAGTATTTCCTTATTCAACATTCTTGTTAATACATCTGATTTGATGGTAGGCAGAAGCAGGAATGACGGAATGATAGTCGAGGATAAAAATGGAGTTGCAATTTCTTCCTGTCATGGTATAGTGAGAAGCCACAGTAAATCCAGAGAAAGCCAAAGGGCTGCTTATAATACCACTGTTTTATGATAAAAAAAAGTCTACAATAAGAATTGGAAGCCTCAGCAGCAGAGCTCTGGGCTAATAGCTTGGCACCCTATCAGGGGCAGAGCTCTGTGTACAAGCTGTTTATGGTCTTTGATCACTACTTCCGAAAGGGATTAAAACAGCTTTCTGGAAGCTGGTCTCTTTTTATGTATAGTTTGGCTTCAGCCTACCCACCAAGACAGCAACACAGAGTCATCAAGGACATTCCTAAGGGTGGTAACTTTGGAACAAATTAGTCTTTCCAGTTATGAGATAGGGTTCCTTGCTTTACTTGGAGCAGAGAGAAGTTAGCAGTCTCTCTTCTTCATACTCAAAACAAACTTTCCATATTTACCACAGCAAGTATTGTAAAAGCTGAAAAAGAAATAGCTGTTTAGTTGATCATCACAGATAACAATTTCTCTGTTCAGAAAATGTCTGGTAACCCCATGTTTCAGGGCTTCTGCTGGTCAGCTGCAGGGCCAGGAAGGAATTGGTTTCCTCACCTCATGAATATATTATAGGCTTCTGGAGGGTGGGAGTGGGCACATGGTGACAGTCTGTTTTGTTTTGCCATTTTCCTTGAAAGCACTAAATCACTGGCCATAGCTAAGAGAAGGGAGCACTAAGTAAGATGCACTGGTGCTCCTGCCAGTACTTAGAACTCCCTAGAGTACCTGACTGGAGGGTCTTCCTCTTTGACTCAGAGTCAAACCAATCACCAGCTTTGGTGATGACATTCACTGCTGAATGTATTCGAATTGTGGTTTTATTGCTGAAGTACACTGGAGTTCTGAGATATGAAAAGCACTTTCAGACAGAAAATGACTTTCACATTTTTCCTGCCCCATCATCTGCATGTGTGGACAAAGCTGTATTCAACATACAATAAATCAACATTCATACATATAAACGCACACACACAGTAGCACCTCTTGTAAAAGAGTACACTTCTCTGAAAATGTATATGGTTTGAAAAGATACTTTGCATAGGACAAAAGGGCCCTTAGGGAATTCTTTTAATGGCTTTTAGTGCACTGAAGTTTAACTTTCCTTTAAAAAGGCTTTTAACTGAAGTTACCAAATGTGTGTTCAGAATTAACACAGCAGTTACTGCATTTTAAATAAAGACCGTTTGGTTGCCATAAATACTGATGGATAACATACAACTTAAAATAAGTAGGTTTATCGTCACTTCCAATTAAATTCTCCCTTCAGTTCTGCATGAATCTAACACACCCTGGGAGAGCAAAAAACTGGGATGAACGTAATACTATGCACTTACAGAATACCCACCTTAGCACTAACACTCCATGATCATGATGGTGTTCTTCCACCCATGCTACCTGTTTGAAACTTTTCCCTTCTTTCCCTGCCCCTCTCCAGTGACAGATGCTGAGCACTAGAATTCTGTCATGATTCAGTCATTCCCTAATAACTGACAACTAACTAGGGATTTTAAAAAAAGACCCTGAATTTCTCTTTTGTGTAGCTAATGTTGTTTTAATGCATTTATTCAATTCCAGCGAAGTCTCCACAGACCCAGATTATCCCCTCATCAATATACATAAACCTTCTCTTATTAGTCTCCTATGTTAGTAAGAGCTAACAGTGTTGTAGGCTTTTGACAGGCATATTCAGCTACAATTTGGGGGTCCTTTGTTGCACTAACCAGTGAGTTTAATCCATTTGATCTTAGCAAAATGTGTTCTTTAGAAACAGGAGTTGACAGGCATTCAGTGCCTTAGATGCCCGTATCCCTCTTCCCTTGTAAATACACCACTGCTGAATGAAAGGATACAGGAATTGTCAATATTTTAGCACAACAGCCCTCCCTTTGCTATCTTTTCTAGGAGACAGCAAACTTTTGGGCCCAATGCCAGCTTCTCTCACTAAAGTTGAGGACAATAAGATGTTCTGTGGCTGCCAAAGCTTGCCAAATGGTAGCAGATGGCATCTTCTCCAGAGACTGTAGTTGTTCCACTACAGTTGGCAAACTTAAAGGATGACCCTGGAAAGTTTCCTTTTCCCTCCTCTCCCCCTTCTCCTGTGGCATACAATGCACTGGCTTAAGAGGCTGTCACATTTGCCATAATTACCTGTGAAAGATGCCTTTAAAGAGCAGCTTTTCACTCTGACCTTTTAGTTATACACAATGACACATGGACTGTGGCACAGGCTGCTCCTGTAAGTGAACATCCTACAACGCAGAACACGAGATGGAAATAATCAGTTGTCATACAGGGCTTGCTTCCACATAAACTGACAGCTCCTTTCCTCCTCCCACAGAAAGGATAATTCAGCTTTCAGCAGAAGTTGACATGATGTCATCAAGCACCAGTAAAGCTCCTTGAAGGCTTTTAAGCCATCCCTTAAAATGCTGTTATCCAACCTGATTCTGACCTGCCTCTTCCAAGTTACAATTTTAGTACAAAGTGGTCTCTTTGCAACATCACAGAAGGACTCACATGTTTTATCATACATTTTGCAAGATAACCACAGTTTTAATGGAGAAAAGTTATAAATACTCTGATGGATCTAAAGTACTTCTCCAGCTTAAGGGAGAAAAACAGCAGAATTTGTGGCAAGTGAAGCCAACCAAGTGGATATATTTTATATTCATTTTATTTAGCAAAGACTAAAATTTTTGAGATTACTAATGCTAGCCATTAATGCCTCAAAGAGTGAAGATACACAGATTTCCTGATCTACACACAAACATTCACCAGGTTACTGAACAGGTACCAACTCTAGAGACCCTTTTTCTACATGCATAGTATACATACTGAGAAACACACTACCTGCTGCAACAGTGCTGTGGATTTCATCATGGCTTTAAAAGTGAGGTGCTCAGTATATCAATTTACTGAAATCAAACTGTTTGAGGATAGTGATGCAATCAAACAAGATGCCTAACAGCTCAACTAGCTAATTGCCTGGTGGTTAGGCAGCTACTATTAACAGTATCAGTAGGGGCATGCTGCATCATCACAAAAGAGAGCAAAGTGCTCTATAAAACATCAGCAGCT
>NW_017728948.1:77804607-77809759 GCF_001723895.1 Crocodylus porosus
TACTGGGAAAAAAGAGAGGATGAATAGAGGCCAGGAAACTTTAGGGCCTCCTACAGCAAGGAACTCTAAACATCTAGATATCAGTTATATTCATAGGGTCACCTCTAAAAATGTAGCAAAATGTTTAGTGTCCCATGATAAAAGACTGTAATCTAACCAGCATTACATTTTCCTACTGAGTTTTAGAAAAAGAGAAGCAACTTCTCTCCTCATCCCAGCTTAGATACTAAGGGTAATGTCTCATGGCCTGTCTGGGAAGGGGAGATCCCAGGCTCACCCACAGTAGACCCGGATGGAGCCACTTCAGAGGCACCCACTTACAACACTTTTGAGGTCCCTGTCTCTACCATGCTTGAAAGTTGTCTTTTCGAAATAGGGCAGGGACACCCCCCAGAGCAGCTTCACCTGCACATTTCTGGGTTGGATACATGTAAAGTAGGAGCAGGGCATGCTGGGGAGCTTCCTTCCCTAGACACCCCTCATATGCAACAGAATCATGTGTTTCAGGCAATGGTCTGGAACCTGGGGTCTTGACCTGCCTGGCACTGCTGCTCATCCTGGTCTGCCACCTCCTGAGCAGAGCATCAGGGCAGAAACAGGTGGTCAGAACCTTCCAACTTGGCCTAGCCACGCATCCACTCCCATCTGCTGGTGTGACCCGCCAAGTTCAGCTAATCCTTCACCCCTTCCAATATACACCCCTAAAGAGGAAGTGTCTGGGGAACAAGGCTCAACCTTGTACCAAGGCTGCTGCACCTTTGCTTGTATCTCTATTGGCTCTCTGATGGATTCTCTAGATACCTGACCTGGCTTGCCCACACACCCCAAGTTTGTCCTTCATCCAAGTCAAGTTTGATCTACCAGATACCTGACCTGGCTAGCCTCCTGACCTTATGCACCTCATGATCCTCTGGATCTCTGACTTGGTTCCCCAGACATATCTTTTGGCTTCTGGCTTCCTTATTTCCTTACACTCAGACTCTGCACATCCCACTCAGACCTTGGCTGCTTATCCTGACCGTGGGTGACTCCCCTCCGACCTGGTCATCCATTGCATGGCATGACAATATGCTAAGAACCACCAACCCCATGGTAAAGAATAGTTATGTAAGATAAGCCCACTGGCTCAGGAAACATTTGGTAAAGGATCCTTTAGTTCAAACTAAACCAGTAAGCAATACCATTTGAAATTTCCTTATTTTGGTATCCAAGCATGGCCCATACTAATTATGTGTACTACCATTCACTGAAGCATTGATCAAGGTCCCTGATCCACTTTAAAGAGGTATCTGGCTGGAGCATAAAAAACTGGACTGAGAATTTAGGTTTTGTTCCTTGCTCTGCCACCAGCCTCCTATGTGGCTTTGTGCAAATTATTTGACTTCCCAGGGAAGTAGGTGAGGGTACCTCAATACACAGACAAAGAAAGGGAAGGGCTGAGGATTTTAAATAATGTACATTTATTTAAATAATAGTATTATTGATTCTATACTATTATTATTATATAGTATCCAATAATTCCAGGAACAGTATTTTATAATGGACTGACAATCACTGGCCCCTTGTGAGACTCCTAACAGATACTTAGGAACAGCCATGGCCCCTCCAGCACATACACTCATTTTAACCTATAGCACTATTTTTATTTCTTAGTTTAAACGAATCTGATTAATTCAACAGCTGGAATCAGAAAGAAGAAAATATAAAAATAATAAGCTGAATAAGGTGCAAAATGTATTCAAATTCAATAATCTGGACTTTTGCAAATGATGGAGGTGCCAAAATAATTAGTCACCTTTACTCTTAGCAACCACAGCATTGTAAAAAAATATTTATCTTTTCCAGATGCCTAAATTTTGTTCACCTTTAGTGTTCCAGTGCTCTTTATTTCATCTGAGCCTCATTTTGGAAGATAAGCTGTATAGGACAGCAACTATCTATATTTATTCTAAAGTAAAAACCATATTGACAGTATGAAACAAAGGGGTGCAGTGATTTGCTCAAGGTCCCATTCTGAACTACTGCTAGACTTTTGGAAAAAAACAGGTTTCCTCAAGCCAGAGCCACAACCTAAGTGTTAGATGACACAACAGCTGCACTAAACACAGCAGCAAGACAACTAAAACTGAGGCAAGGTATACTGGTCTATAGGAAAACCAGACTTACAGATGTTGATACCAGGGACGGTACTGCCTGAACCAGAATTCAAATGAAACTTTCATTTTTTTTAATGAAGTAAACAGTTATTGCTGAAAGAGACAAGCATAGTTTGGGAATCACAAATATTTACTTGCCACGATGGTTTCTACTCAAAGTGGAAGAGAGTTCATTCACACTGAGACCTTAGCTTTAACCTCGTGGGTAAAACAGCTGGGTCTGAACCAGCTTCATTTCCGTGGCTCAGTGACTCCGCAGTTCTGGAAGCCCTGATCTTCCTTTAAGAAAGGTTTTGATTTGTTCCACCATCTCCTTCAAAGCCCTAGGATTACTCCAAGGCAGGTGCATTTGTACACAGAGGTGCTCTGTCTCCCAAATAAATAAGAAATAATGACACCAATAATAAGAGTAATTCAGCTAGGAGAGAATTGTAGTACAAAGAGAATGCAGCTGAAAACTGTTATGGAGTAATATGCCATTACACTGTGATATCTCTATGCAATAAAGCTGGAATCCATTCGATTAAACTGCTTCCTTGCTCATTACACAAGATATCATAGGCACAATTAGTTCAGTCAGGGGTATCATCAATGCCCTTGAGGTTTTGTGCTCCTGACAGCTAAAGACGAGGCACTGCTGGCTGTCAGCATGTACAGGGGGAGGAATTCATCTTTATGGCAGCAGCAATTAAATCCATCAAGGTCTCTTGGTTCCTATCAGACTTAGATAGGAATCAGCCTAAGCAATGAGTTACGGCAGCAGGTTGGCTTAATACTTAGTTGTCAGGCTTTACAGTACATAGGGACAGGAATCAGCTACGTGCTAAGTGCTTAGGCATTTCCAAGTTAGCCCTAGGTGAAGGGAACAGAGTTGATGCTACATGTGGTGTGGGTGTGTATGTGTGCACATGGTGAAGCTTTTTGTTACACGTTATAAATGTACTTCTTTTGAACGGATCAGGAAAGCTCTGTATGTAAACAGATTTGGGAAAAGGGAGTTTCCTTCCAGATTCATGTTCACCACAGTTGGGTAAGACTGAGTAATAGGGCTGTGTGAAGCTTTGGTCCCTGATTTGATTCGGTGGAGATTCAGCCCAATTCAGTGGCTGAATCTCTGAATTCAAATCAAATCAAAAAGACACTATAATCTCTCTGAATTGATTTGAAACACTCCGAATCAATTCGGAGAGATTCGGACATAGAGAAAGATTTAATTTTTTTTTTTCCTACATACCTCTAGGTAGCATGAATGCCGTGATGCTGGGGCTCATGGGGTGTCGCACAGAAGTGTGGGGGGTTCTACAGCATGCTTGGCAACAGACCCAGAAGTGGACCAGAAGCACTTCCAGTTCACTTCCAGATCTGCCAGGGAGCATACAGGGGGCTCCCCGACCCCTCTGGCTTGGTAACTGGTACCTCCTGGATCTGGAGGGGGGAACCTGGGGACCTCTTGCGGCCTATTGCCGAACTGGGGAGGCATGGGGAGGCCCCCCAGTGTTCTCCCCAGCAGACCTGGAAGTGGACTAGAAGTGCTTCTGGTGCTTCCAGGTGTGCTGCTGAGCACACAGGTAGGGGGAGGTCCCCCACACTCCTGTGGGATGCTCCATCTGCCCCAGCATCACAGTGATCACGAGCCATACCTGCTACATCAAGGTATGTAGAAAAAACTTTTAAAGCTGTGTCTGTCCTAATCGCTGATTCTCTGAATCAGCATCAAATCTTCACTGTCCCAGATTCAGGCTGAATCCTAATCGAATAGGGCCTGCTTTGAACATCCCCACTGAGTAAGCTACATATACAGACCTGCAGCATGTGCAGAGTGTATCATGTCTGACAGGGTAATTACTCTTGAGAAAATTTAGACAGAGAATTCCACTCTTATTTCTCACAAGTAGAGCCGCACAGAAAGAAAACAACTTTTATTTCAGGCATCAGAGTTCCGAAACCCTCTCAAAAAATCCCCTCTTTGATGTATGACAATGAGTTACATTACTCATGTTGCTGTGACAAGCATGATGTAATGAACTGTTCCAGCTTGTGTTGCAAGTTAGAACCCAGCTCTTTATGTCCCACAAAATCCTAGTGCTATCTGACCTTTAGTATGGTAAACTATTGACATCAGAAGAGAAGAATCATGAAACAGAGATTACGGAAAATGTTCCTTTCTAAAGGACTGAATCTTGCAACCAGGCATGCTCTTCAGCTTTATTTTCTCATGCCTTTTAATTTTAGGTTTTCACTCCAAAATTAGGCTCTATCAGCCAAATAAAACAACAACATTCAAAATATCACTATGAAGAACTCCACTCTTTTTACAATCATTAATGAAGAAAGCCCTATGTGCTCCTAAAAGGTAGTGTGATCCTTTCCAAAAATGAGCAAACTGAAGTACAGACAAGCTGATTAACTTTATCTTGGGGGCTTGAGGGTCATGGAGGGCTGCACAACACTTCATTTCTTTGGAACAGCAATTTGGTCTATAACTTCTATTTCATCCCTCTTGTCACCTGATTGAGATAAAACATATGCGCACTTGTCTAAAGTGCTTTGAGAGCCTAGGATTAAAAATTCTGTGTATTAACAGGTGCAAAAAACTATATTTATGCAAATACAAAATGGTTTTGCATTTAACATGGCTCCCCAATAGTTAAATTTGAGACATGGGAAACTGGTACATTTGTTATAGTTTTCCATGTGTAGAATTTGATTACTGGAGATTTTTCTCCCACTGCAGCAGGACACAGTGGTAGGAGGGTAGGGGGTAAAACAGTTAGTCAGGGGAACAGGTTGAGATGGACTCAAGAGGCCTGATGCCTGCCTCTTACCATCTGTCACCCCCCAATCACTTGCCTTCCCCTGCTGCCTGCCCCCCGCCACACCAGTGGCTTCTCCCTGGCCTGGTCCCCCCATTATTTGTCTCCCCTCCTGCCCTCACTGTGCCTGAACCCCTGTCACCTGCCCCTCCCACATGTATTACCCCTTCCCAACTGCCTCCC
>NW_017728948.1:77810907-77812896 GCF_001723895.1 Crocodylus porosus
TCCGTCTCCGTGACTATCACCTCACCTCCAGTCTCTTTGGGCAACGTGAGCTGGACTCGTGTTAACCGTCCCATAGAGAGCTAATCGGCCCTTCTAACCCCACCGTTCCGGTCCCTTGCGCTGTGATTGGACAGCAGCGTGACACCTAAGACTGGCTTTTCAATGAAAATTGTGGTATTAAAAATATGACAGTGAGGGTTGTAATAGATAGCAGCAGTGGAAACAAGGAGATTAAGGAAAAAAATAAAATAGGGTGTATCTAAATGTTCAGTTAAGGCAGAGTGATAAACTTCAGCACAGTCTGCATTTAAATATGTGCCCAGGACCGCAGCAATTTGAACCAGGGTGGAGAAGCTGTTGACTGGCAGGGAGTCCAGGTGGTCAGCCCTGGGCTCTGGGAGGTGGTGCTGGTTGGGACATAAGGGTGCTACAATGCAGGCAGCCCCCCACACTTTAGAACCTTGTACCCCAGCCAGCCCTTGTCACTGTCCACATGCGAGTTGCAGTGCACTTAATGACTCTGCCATAAGATACTACTGTCCTGCTTTACTGAGGAGCTAATTAGTTAACTGCAGTGAAGTACATATGAAGATGCACACAAGTGATTCAAATCCATCTTGCATTTCCACGAGAACAAGAACGCGCTGTTCCTCAAATCCTCAGGAACCTTCATCAGCTTGATAGTGTACACTTAGAAAAAGGAGGAAAGAAAATCTAAGAATACACCTATCCATCATGATTGTTATTATTCTTTGTAATAATTTGGCTAGTTTCAGTTTTCAAGCATTACTCTTTCATACAATGGCTGGAGATTTTATAGTGACTGTGGGCTTTGGAGAACTTGTACATGTACAAAGTCTGCACAAGTCAATATATTAAATTTAAGAATCCGGTGAATCTCTCACACTGCTCTAACCCAAAAATGTGAGAAGCAAAGAATTTTTTGGAAGATATCTTTTATTGAAGAGATGTTAGACAACCTTTCAGACACAAAGTATCTTTCCATAGGACTTGGGAAAAAACCCTTGCTTGACAACTGCCATCCTTGAACGTGCGTCAAGAAGCACCTTTTTGGAAAACCAGAATCATTCAAAATATATCAGTATGGGTACTCAGTCTCTCTCAAAATGTGGTCTGAAAGCCTGAGTCCTCAAAACTCATCTGTCCAACTCTAAATGGTGTTTGTATAGCAATAGGGACCGCTAGATTGGGCCTTAAAAAGTGCTTAAATAAGTCCCAAGTTTTTCAAAATATTTAACATGAGCAGATTGCTCACACAGCTCTGTTCAAGTCATTAGGACTCCATGTGGGAAAGCACTGTAGTAGCATGAAGCACATTGCAGGGTTGGGACCGAATTCACTGAAATACAACCACAAAAATCAGCTTCTGTGCCAAGGCTGACATTTCCTGTTGTTAGCCTTAATTATTTAAACACTACTACCACTCCATACTATATACACACAGAATAGCAGGTTTTATGTAAATCTCATTTAGTCATACACTTTCCTGGAGGTTGTGATCTGCTGGAAGAACCTCAAATGCCTTCACTTTTAATTTTTTCAATCGTTCACAGAATGCTTCAGCATACTCTGAACATCTTGTTTAAGTCTGTATCATGTACTGAGAACTATAATTTCACACAACAAACCAATTTCCACTCACATTCTGAAAATAATCCTCCTGCATTACCACCAAAGAGATATATTTCCCTTGTTCACATAAGGTTATTTCACCAGGGCACCAACTTTTCAACCCATATTCACCATGCCTCAAAACACCAGTTCTCTTCCAGTGTATCAAGCAACTTGGCTCTTCTTTAAGACTCTCCTAATAAATCACCATCCACAAAGAGCCCTTCTATAATTAACTGTTTATTGCTTCCCTCATGTCTCTCTTTGTAATCCTAGATAGAATAAGCTGAAGAATTCAAACCTCTGTAAATAAGTGAGGCAAGTCCTTCTTGGTAGACTTTTTTCTTTAAAAAAAAA
>NW_017728948.1:77822244-77857844 GCF_001723895.1 Crocodylus porosus
TACAACTATAAACTTAAAATTTACTCAAGGTAGTAATATGATAACACCTTTTTGTAGTACTACTTCTTACAGTCCCATTAAATAATTTATTAAAACTGACTTGAGAACCATAGTTGAAAACAGGACCCAATATTGTTTTGAAGGTGAGATGGATTGTAGGAAAGGTCAGAGAACTCACCTATCTGACCAGAGGTAAACGGATTCCTGCGCAGAACGTACCAGCACTTAAGTAGTGCATTATCTCTGTTTCTCTGCATAAAAATTTCCCCTTATAAAAAAAATGTTGCTTGCACAGCAGGAAAAAACCTTAACAATTCTGAGTTTAAAACATGCCAACACTTGAGGAATGAATAGAATGTATGGGTTTTTTTAAATGATAACAGAATGAATATATTTTTAATTATGACAGTCACAAGACACTGGTCTCTGCAAATATAATTCTTTCATTCATCTTCAGAGAAACTCATGTACTGAGAATTATAATTTCATACAATAAAACAACTCCCACTCACATTCCCAAAATAATCTGCATGCATTACCAACAAACACATACACACAAGTTTTAGGGCTGCCCACAGATGAGATAAACAAAAAGAAGAGTTGCAACCATTTCCTTTGGAATTGTAAATAAAATTACTCAAAGTTTTAAACATCAGAGAGAGGAAGTAATATCAAACTAGAGAGTAAATTTGAATGCTATATCATATTAGACCATGTTTACTTCAGGTAAAAAAAAAAAAACCAACTTGTTGCTACGAAGCTATTTTCATGTATGAAAAAATAGAAGCAAAAACAAAGGCTTGACTACTGATGCTAATCAAACACTGCCTAATTATTGTGATTATGGCTAAAAGGTCAGTAACAGTTACCATACATGACATGTGGAGCACTGGTTGTGGTAGTTTGTTTGTTTGTTCATTTGGGATAGGGAACAGGCATAGGATTAAGGAACTAGAATAGGGCAAAACTGGTAACTATGTGGAATGTATAGGTAAATATGTTCATAGTGGCAACTACTCTATCAAGGAAAATTCATCACTATGATATTTAACTGACATCTCTGAGTGAATAATGGAAACTTTGAAAACTTATCACTAATCAAATTAAAACTGAGGAAAGGGACAGAATCATTTTAACCCCCCTTTCTGATATTGTACAACCCTACAAAAGGAATATTTAAATAGGGAGGACTTTATTTCACTTAGTTGCTTTTGAATTCTTAGACAATGAGAGCCAGAATGCGATTACAAATGAGATCAAGACATTCAGTTGTAAGCCTGATGAGCACAAACATTAAGCATATTTTTAAATTCTCAGAACACAGAAGTGATATTAAATAGCTGCCTACAGATATGAGCATGTAGCTACTCAATATATGATAATACCATGGACAGTACAACTAATCCCTTTCCACATTTAGCTTTATTCAAACATGATGAAGTAGAAAACATCTTTAGAAAGCTGTGCATCACGTAAAGTTACCATACAGATATCCACTTTTCTCAGTGTATGTCTCAAAGCTTGTGAAACCCTGGTATGTATATCTTTGCTATGCATCTTGTTTCTATATATAAACATCAAAAATCAAATTATTCACACTTGGCTGCCTAAGGTTTGTCTTCCACCACCAGTTCCATACTCAACCATCTATAGTCCCCCGGATTATCAGAGGGACTGAGAATTTACAGCTCCCTTTGAAGCCAACCTGGTTTGCAAAGTTCAGCCCAATTGCCTTCAATTTTCTTGGCGGCAGAAAAAGAGAACAGAATGAGCTTGTATTTGGAGAAATCACAAGACTGATTGATTTTGATGTTAGTGCTGTCCATGACTGTGACAGCCAGCATTCCCATTACAAGGCCACATTACCCAGGGCTTCATAACCTGGCCTTGAAAACTTATTCTAGGATGGAACTTGGCAAGTAAAATCCTTTCCTGGAAGTAAACAGTTAGGTATATGCCAACATTTCTGACATCCACCTGGACATTTCAAATTATAGAGAGAGAGAAAAAAAAAATAGATATTGACTAAAACACTGTTGTGCTCTGACACTCAAAAGACAGGATTAAGCATGGTATTTCTATAATGAATTACAGCCAGTTATGCAGGAAAAAGTGTTCAAACTTCTATATCTATAAACACAAAAATTATCTGAATTTCAAGGGTAGCGAGTACCTGCTTCCACAGATTTCAGTAGGATTTGAGGAGACTTAGCACTTCTGAAAAATCAATCCACTTTTATTGTGTTGTTTAAATACCAGTCCAGGTGCATACCTTTAGCCAAGTGGATTAAAATGTTAGCACTAAAACCTTAATTAGTGAAGTTCTCACTTCCATTTGCCAGTTTCCAAGCAAACTAATACTCTGTCTTTCTTGTGTACCTGGATTTCTAAAAGGCTTTCAATGGGAAAAGGAATTAAGCTCAGTGTTGGTTTTATTTAAAGTCAGTGACTAATGGAATGGTCTCTAACAGTAATTCAAAGCCTTGACATCTGCCACATGGTCCCATATTGGGAAATTTATTGAGAATTATAGCCAAAAAACAAAATAGAAAAAGGAAGTTTGTGGGAAAACCACATAGGATTATTGCATTTACTTTCCCATATGAAAACTAATAATATGCATCTGACTAATTTTTCTGCGCTTCAGCTGAATCAATTAACATTTAGCCATGGATGCTATAGCTGGCCAGCTGAGCAGAGGCTGACAGCTATCTGCATTGTTTTACAAAAATGTTTTCAAGCCTACAATTCCAGGCATTTCAAACCTGGAAAGTTTTGAAAGTAAGGAAAAATGATCCACTGCCACTGTATCAAAGTTACATCAATGACAAAAATCCCATGAGGGCAGACAATTTTAATGGGAAGACTGAAGCATCCCAGAATCAGGAAACTCAAAGCATTGGCTTCAACAAGACCTTTCTACCTATTCTGTAGGATAATACAACGACATAACAGCCAGTTTGGTGTGAGGATGACTCAACCGTAATGATTTCAGTGCTTCTTCCAATAAAACACAGAATGGGCATTAAAGCTGCTTATGCATAACAAAAGCTGTCAGGAAAGTTAAGAGACAGTGAAGATTCAGTCTACCATGTCTCTTTGCTACTTGCTTTCCTCTTCCCATTACTGTGGCTGCTCTTAAATATTTTACAAGAAAAACAACCACCACTGCCTCCACCTCTCCCTCCCCATTCCCTCTCAGTGAATATACCATCCTGTAAAAATAACTTCTTAACTTATAACGCTTGTTGGAAAATACCAGTTTGTACCGGAAAGTTCAGGGGACTTGTTTCTGTATTTTCTGGGGGAAAAAAATTAAAAAAAAAAAATCAAATCAAACTTTCAGTGAAAAGCTAAAATTCATATAATTTCAACTTTTGTAATTTGTTTTCTGTAATTTTTAAGTTGTTCTGCAATGAAAAAAAATGTTTGAGAAAAGTGTTTGAATTGTTAATCACATCCCTATTTCACTGTATGAAACATGTGGCATGAACTCAGACCTTAGTTTTATATTTTCATATGAAATGACCGCCCAGGCATGCCACAAAAGACACCTACCAGTACTTGATGGGGCTGGTAGAAATTGAATTAAGCATTAGGAGTCTTTATAACATTGCTTTATTACTTAAAATTAGCAAACAGTACTCCTTATTCAGGCTTGAACTTCTCTCCTCACCTTTTTCCAAAAAGTGTCCGACACATCAGCTTCCAGGATTACACTGCATCTCTATCCTCTGTTTCCCACCAATCACCCAACTCCTACTATAGCTTAAATATGAATTAGCCAAGATGCAAGCTCAGCCAATAAGTCTTTCCATTTTGGCAAGTTCTAGCCTGGAAAGAATTCAGAATTCATTAAACTTCACATGCGTAAGAATTCAATGCATTGGCACTTCTCTTAGGTCAAATGCACTTAGGTTCCATAACTTATCCTTTTAAAGGGTGCAGAGGGGTAATGAGTTGAAAGCGATGAGGAAACAGAACAGCAGGAGATTGGCAGGTAGCATCTAGCAAATTTAATGGGATGACTAGGGATAGGGAAGGCCAGAAGGGTAGCCAGGCTGATGGACCAAGCTAGCAGTAGTAAAAGGGTGGCAATCCTTAATCAAACCATCTTCAAGTTTTAAAATAATACTTCAGAAGGAAAAAAGGTTCAAGACTGAGTTTCAAAACCAACAATTACTTTTGCAAAGTTGGTTTCAGTCATCCCTAGGAATGATAAAGTATCTTTAATAATGATAGTTATGCTAGCAGGCTGCTGTTAAATCACTGCACATTTATTGTATCATAGGACACTATCTCCCTTTGTAACAGCTAATATTACAAAAAGCAGCACCAAGTAAAGAATGCTGGAGGGATAAGCATTTCACTCTATCCTCAGAGCCCTCACAGCAGAACAGTTGTATTATTTGCTGACAAATAAAAATCATAATTCCCTTACACAACCCAGGGGTGAATGGAAAACAAAAATGAAAGAGCAACTTATTAGCAAAATTAACCATTTTTTTCTTAAACTGAATAATTAATCATCTTCACTCTCCCTCTGGGCTGAATCAAGTTGGTTATTAGTCTTTGGGAATGGAAGTGCAAAGACATTTTTACAGAACATCCTACCAGGAATAACTTCAAAGAGGAACTTTCCTGGACTTTCTTCATTGCAAGCATGCTCAATCACTCTGTTGCCAGGCAAGAAAATGGTGCCCTAAAAAGATCAACAAATAAATAGGATCAAAACTATTTATGTGAAAACCCAAGTTACAATCAATGCAGTAACCCTAGTGGTTTTTATATATATAATTTTTTTTAAATGAAAAATCACTTTTTAGCCTTCCCATATTTCCAATTTTCAACACGCTACAGATGTGAGGGGGGCAATCCAGAGCTTTGCTTATGTGTGAAAGGAACAGGTAGGCAGATGGGACTTGGGAAAGTGTAGAAGGCAACTAGAGGGTGAGGAATAAATTCAGTTGCTAAAAATTGCAAAAAAAAATCTTAGTTTTTTTGTGATTTAATTGGTCTAATAAAAGGTATAATCTCTGAACCAAGAGTTCTAGAATTTTGCATTTCTTTCTGTCTTAGACCAACACAGCTACCAAATACATCCCCGAATAAAAATGTTGAAATTTAAACTTGGGATCAGAAGTAGCAACTCCTAGCAGACAAATGAGGAAGCACAGGAGCTATTGTTTTGCTGTCTGTGGCTTCAGGCCAACACTATATTACACAGGGTTCATATGTTTAATTTATCCTCAGAACCATGCAGTCTAAAAATATCTTTTTTAATGAAAACTTTGATTCTGGAGCAAGACAGTTTCCAGTTTCTGTTCTCTATCCTTGTTCCTGGAGGATCAGAGCAGGCAGCACATAAAATATGCTCCACTTCCACATGCTTAGCACCATTATAGTTTTGCTCTGCAATAAAAAAGTAGCAGCCACCAGCAGATCTCCCATTGAAGATTTATTTGCTGGATGGCACTAATGACCTTACTTCGCTTCACCTTTCCTTTATCCTGACCAAAACCTAATCCTTGTATTTTCATTCCACTCCTCTTCTTGGTAGCCCGCCTCCCCATTTTGTTCATTTCAGCTACATGGAGGTGACAGACAACCTGTGACACATGCTGAAAGCCTCTACCACAAGGTAGCACTTAGGATTTTAAACTGTAAATTGTACAGTAGGCCTGTGCGAATCGACTAGTATTCACTTGGATTCGGCCGATTCAGGGGGACAGTTATTCAATTCAGTGATTAGAATCACTGTCCTGAATTGATTAGGCCAAATCTGATTCAGAGATTTGACTACTGCTGAATCTCTGAATCAGCCAGGCCAGGCCCATCTCCTGCCCACTCTCCTAGCCTGGCTGCCCCGCCCACCTCAGCTCCTGGCTCTTTGAAAAAAAAAAAAAGCCCCGTTTCAGCAGGTGCGGCCAGGCAGGGGGCGATCCCCACTGCCTCATGCCACGTGGAGGGCTCTGCACAAGCTCCCTAAGCCCCAAGGCCACTACAGGAGCAGGACTCCCAGGGCTTTTCTCCACTTTTTTGTGGGTTTTTTTCTTAAAGGGCCAGGCAGGAGGGGCAGCTATGGGGAGGCTCAAGCAGGGGGGGAGTTGTAGGGCTCATGCAGAGCCCCCCCATGTAGTACGGGGCAGTGGGGATCATGCCCCTCCCCCCAGCTGGCAGCACTCTGTGAGCACTGGGACTTGTTTTTAAAGTGCCGGGAGGCTGGGAGAGCAGGTGGAGTTCGGGGAGGAGGCAGGCAGTAATCCCCCTATGGTCTCTTTCTTCAGCCCCCCTCCTTTACCCCCTTAATTAATCAGCTCTGAGTCCAGCTACAGCTTCCTGCTGCAGCCACCAGGGAAGATTTGATGAGCTTTGAATTGATTTCGACCTTTTTATTGGTCCTCTGATTTGAGATACGGAGACGGAGATTCAGCCACCAAATCAGGCCAAATCTCCTCCAAATCAAATCACCACCTGAACCATCTCACAGCCCTAACATACAATCCAGGGGCTTATTAAAACCAGTTTCCTGTTTACCCTGACACTGAAACATTAAAAACATTTTGGGGGCTGTACTGAAGTGCAAACATGATTGAAAGCTTTTCCCTCAACCCTGTTATTTCTGACAAATACATTGCCTCCTTCCTCTGAGACTTCAATTATTTTCATTTTTAGATATTATAACCCCTCATGGTGTCATTTCCTACTAAGCTGCCAGGCAAGGCATAATGAAACTATGATGGGTTGGACCTCAGTGGGTAAATTTTCAAAGCAATATGCAGAGAATTGAATTAGGCACACAGTCTCCATTATTGTTTATATATGCCTAATTCCAGATACTTCACAATTTTTGCATGGGTACAGCTACATCCTTAAAGTAGATGACTTCTGTAATTCATGCATATAGAGTCCATTTTGAACTGTTTACTGCATCAGAAAATCACAGTGATCATGTCATGAAGTCAATTACCTGATGGTATTACGCACATCCACACATGTAATGCCAATGTTGCTACTTAAAACAGGTGATAAAACAAACTGACTAAACCACAGCCAAGAGTCTCTCTTTAACAAAACTTGTGAACAGACTCCTGACACAAGAAATGGAAGGAGATTGTCCAAAACTAACAAATACTGAGCAAGCCACTAGGGCATCTTATGTCACTTGCAGTGCTGCCTAACTTTACTAGCTTGTGTACTATGAATGCTACAGGGACTTCAAATGAAGTAATAGGCCACATACTCCTAAGAGATACATGACCACCCAGGATTTCACATTCATCACTAACACAAGCAAGGCCAGGCAAACCTTCACAGTTCCAAATGGGACTTGGGTCCTTCTCCAAGGGTTTGATTTTGTGAGATATTGAGCTCTGAAATCCCACTGATCTCAGTGGGAATTGAGGGAGCTCAGCACCTGCCATGATTTTACTCAATATCTTGCCAACGCAACTCCTAAAAGCACCAGCTTTTAATGCATAACTGTGTAACGGACATATATTTTCCAGCTATAGAAGCAATTTCAATCATCTAGGGATAAGCAGGTCTAAGTTTCTATTTACTAGGGGAACTGCTACATATACATCCTAAACAACCCATTAGTCTCCAGCTAAAAAAAGCCACTTTTTGTTTATACCTCATTCTGTTTTGTTAGCTATTTTTTGTTGCAAGGGCTGAGCTTTAATACTGAGATCATCTGAACTCCAGTTTGCCTCTCAAGATGACAGCAAGGCTCTATAAATAGGGGGTAAGACGTTTGCCCACCACAGTCTGCCTTAACTTTTTGCTATCTTAATTCTGTAAATCCTTAACTAGGAATATTATCTAAGAATCTATCACAACCCTTTTAACTGGGAATGCTGGCATTTTTGCTTTGCAAGATGCAAAGAAAATTGAGGAAGTATCTCCTATAGGGAACAGATCCAGAGGGGTTGTAGTAGCACAATCACAGCCCCTCTTTAGCTATGCTGCATGCGAGCTCTCGACTCCCAGTCTGCCTCTGAGGGAGTGCTGCCATAAAGTCAGAGGGGAGGGGTAGAAGGGGAAGGGTGAGCAGCACCAGCATTTTACCCCTGGGCTCCAGAGCTGTGTGAAAAAGCAGGAGCTCTGGCCAGACCCCAGAACTCACTGCTCGTGGGGAGCTCTCAAAGGAGCCCACACTGACCATACAGTGAATTGAACATGCACTGAACAGCCAAAGAATGGGGGAAGGGCACAATGACCTCACCCTGTTCCCCAGTCCAATATCAAATGAAAAATTCCCTGTGGTTATCTGGGAGCCCCATCCTCAACAACAGTGTGAAGTTTAATTTTTGTAGGCTTTATTTCTGTCATCCAAACATGCTGATGCTAAATGGCCCATAGTTTCATTTCTGATTTGAATGTTCTACTGTTTTAAGTAGCTCAGTGGCAACAGCAGCCAGAGCGTAGGAAGCCCCTGCTGTGATAGTTTATGCTCTGCCCCAGTCTCCATGCTCGGAATAATAGCACACTTTCCTTTCTCACCCAGTTTGGTCCAGGCTGCCTAAATAGCTAGCTATGCCTCTGCGTATTTCTTTTTCTTTCAAGACAGTCACTCTCTCTCAGTCTCCTTCAATTTCTCCATCACCCTCTTTTTATCCAACTTGGATCTACTTTCCCATCCTGTATTCCCTAGTCACCTCTGCTCCCTTGTTTACCTGTCCCTACTTCAATCCCCCTTTGTTGCCAGCAATATGGTTTATTTTAGCTCAAGTCTTGGAACTTGGCCAGCCTAAAGTACAAAAGTTCAGTTTCCTTTCTACCAGAAATATCCTCATAGGTGGGGTAGGGCATGTTGTGAACATATGAACACTAAAACATTGCTCTTCCTAAATAAATCTTTCCATCACATACTTTACTTTTTCCTTTACTCTCCCCTCACATGTGGCAGTCTCTTCCAAATATTTATTTATACTTATTTTTATATGTTTGATAGCTAGCAATTCTTTTTTCTATGATTTGAAGAATCCCAGGCCTATCACTAGTAAAAATAAGTATTTTTCAATTATGAAAAGACTGCTCAACAGTTTTTAATTGACTTTGTATTTTGCTCACATGTTCTCAGCTGTTTCCTTTGATGACCACTTCCACTGCTTACAGGACTTTTTGTGTTTTTTCTCTTGTAGGGTGAACCCACAACACAGCTGAGACGTATTTTTCATTAGAGGTTAAAAATAGGAACCCAGTATTTGGTTTAGGCTCATTACTAGTAACTGGAGGTCCTTACTCCTACCAATAATGGATTTAAAGTGTGTCACCAAGGTCGAGAGCTAAATAGTCTGGTTCCCAACGTTAAGTTCCAAGTCTGGATCTTGATCTAACTGCCACGCAGAGGTGTGTGACTTCTTTGCCTAATTTCTCATAGCATAAATTAAACATATTAAATATAACCAAAGGGTTGAACTATCCAAGCAGCAAAACAACCAAATGAAGAGCCACATACACTGGGACTAGTAGAGAGAAGGCAGAGAAGTTAAGACAGAGAAAGATTCGCAGTTCTTGTGTGCAATGGATCAGACCTGCTGCCTCCCCTTTGACCTCTGAAATTGCTTTGTGGTATTAAGTCAGGTGCTTGATACCAGTGCCTGTTTTTAGAAATATATAGATAAAAAGGAAAAATGGAAAAGACAACTCTAAGCCTTAGTTCACTATCCAGTTAAGTCATGAGGAAACAATTGAGGAAACTGGCACTTATTCACTGGAGCTGCATTTTGAGGATAGCCAAGAAGATAATTTGTCTTTTAGGTAGTTACACAATATAAATGCGGCAGCTTGCTGGCAGCAGCCCAGCCTGCCAACTTGGAAAGGCTCCGAACAATTGGTGGGATGTTCCCACCAATCAGGCAAATGGCAGGGAAGAGACTTGCGCCGCCCCTATCCAAGGGCAAGGGGGAAGAGCCGGACCCCAGAGGGGACTAACTCCCCTCTCTTTTGATTGGTCCATTTTCAATCTGGGGTGGAGTCCCAGAAGAGAATTAAAAGGCAGTGTGCCCGGCATATGGGCATTTGCAATGTGGGATGCCAAAGAGGGCTGTAAAGAGCTGGCAGACCTGGCCAGTGGGGCAGAGCTGTTGCCCCAGAAGACCCCAAAGCCTCCTCATCGGGAAGGGAATGGTGAAGCGGCCACGCTCCTCAGCCCTGCCACAAGGGAGTGCAGCGAGTGCTGCACAGCCAGTGCACAGAAGGTCCAAGAGGGACCAAGACCCTGACTTTTCCATCTTACGTTTCTGTGCCTCATATTCTGTGAACCCTGCACCTCATATTCTGTGAACCCTGCATCTCAGAGTATAAGGTTGAATGACCTTCAATGAGACCCTTGTTTTGACTGTGTTTGATTTCTCACCTGTATATAGAATGTTTCATTGACTGGTATATAAGCTGCTTAGCTTCTATATCTTATGTGTTCTATATCTAAATATGTTAACACTATAACTTTTATATCTTATTAAATTTTTATATAGTTAAGCTTTAACACATGTTCTGGCCTTGCTCCATAGGTGGAAGGTGGGAAACTGTGTGCCACAGGCAGTTTCACCCCACAGTGGTACTGTGTGCTGTGACAGCACACCTGCTCTACTAACATTCCCTACATTTGGAGAGGGGAGTACAACATTGGGACCACCCGGGTTAAATAAATATACATTGGAGTATCAGTGATGGAAACTTATTTTTGCCAAAAAGCCATTTTAAATGTTACCACTTCGTAAACTCAAAATCAATAAGGTTAACCCTAGCAAGGTACTGAACTTCAAAACATGTGTAAAGAACTCTTAAGTAACTCAAAAACAGCTGAAACTGAAGTATAAAACAATTCATTTTAAAAATACAGCTTTTCCAATTCCTTTAAAAGTGGCTCAGGTTTTCAAAAAGCAAGTACAAAATTACTTTGGGAATGTACCAAACACGAAAAGTTGCAGAACAAAGGAGGAACTTTTCTGAAATTTATAAATGAGCAAAAGTTCTAAAAGGAAACTATTTTGTAATCTTACTTGCAAGCAATTAGTGACATCTATAACTAACATTTAAGACTAGGAGAGTTTTCATGCCTGTAATAAGTCCCATCTGCAATTGCTTTGCAATTCAAACTCAATACAGAAAATATGTAACACTTAGCCTTGGTTTTAGAATGAATTTCATGCACTGAATATTTGATCAGGAGTATGAGTAAGCGCAGGCATAAAGATACTCAAGAAAATTAATTGCACGTGATTTTATTTAATTAAATCAAACCAAAAATGCAAAATTAAGCAAATCTACAGCACTGTAAACTAAACTCAAACTACAAATGAAGCCGTAAGTAAAATATGTATTTAACTTCACGGACTAGCTATTAGCTATATATCTATGTCATAAAGAACTTAATTTATAGTCCATCAGATTTTCAATTCTTTGATGTATAAAGAGCCCTTAATGCTTATTTTTGTTTATTTTACAATGAAATGTCTCAATGAGACATTTCATAGAAAAAAACGCCTACTAAAACTAGAACAAGGGCACCTATACACACACAAACACACTCTACAAATTTATCTTCTCCGGCAATTGAAATTTACATCGGTGTGTAAGTGACATGTAAATTTATATTAAAGGATCTCAGATAGAAATGTCAACCAATTACTCTGCTTCATAAAGAAAAGATGCACTTGAATGGTAATCGGGGTTATTTTGCTGTCTGTCTAAAAGTCTCAAAGGAAATATAAGCACACATAAAAGTGAAAAAAAATTTAAAATAGCTTTGTTGTGCAACATGCACCTGGAGTTTTCAGACAGAAAAGGGAAATTCTAAAGAAAGTTGAACAAGAACTTTTTCACTTCCCACTGAGGCTGCAGTCACACACGTGAATCTGGTTTCACCATGTGTACATACTTCCCCATTTAATAAGTACTGTAACCATCTTTATAACAACATGTAGACAAACAGAAAGTAAGCATTATTCTTTCTTCTTACCATCTGTTAAAAGGTTTCATGGGAGCATTCGTGCTATCGGTATAAATAATGAATTTATAAATAAAGAAACATTTCTGTAGAATAAAGCAACACTTTGACATATGACTGAACTATGTGTCTTGTTGTAAACAGTATGTTCAGGACAATTTCCTCCACATCTCATGTTACTGTTGCAGTGGTTACACTGTACACCAGTTGGACTGATGTGTCCATGTGTCTAAGATCAGATTCATTTTCAGTGTTTGGCCAAACACTGAATTTTCTAAAGTGTCTGGAGTGCCAGCAGAGCTCCTACAGGTTAAAAAATGCTAAGCATTCATTTCTTCCTCTCTCTATCAGAGAAAATAAAATTAGTAACTTGGGGGGGGGGTCAGACCCAAGATGAATATTCATCCTCCTCATAAAAACAGGGACCAGATTTTTTTTTTTTTTAAATAAACATGCTATTGAGAATGTGGAAATTTATGTTCACTAATTTCAAACTCATTTTAATATTGGTTCGAAAGTTTGACTTCTGCTCCGTGGGTGCTTGGAGATGCAAAAACAAACAAACAAACAAACAAACAAACCCCCCATGCTTTACTTTAAACTCAGCGTGTTCTCATGCCAAGCCCCTTGCATGCCCAGAAGAGGCAAGGCATTACTTTGACCTGGCTTGCCCAATGTCTGTAAAGTTTGAGCACTTTAGTGGGACTCTTTGGGCACTGGTTAATAGCTGGTTAAATCAGTTTTAGCTAAAAGCGCCAAAAAGCCCTGCTGATCTTTACAGACACTATAGAGCCAGGTTGAACTAATGTACTGCTGCTTCTGATAAAGCGCAGTTTTGTTTTGTTTTTCTTTTTAACAGCTGCAAGCCACATGTGATATTGGACTCGTGTTCTGCTTCTTTAAAAAAATAAATAAAAAGGTAGGAAGAAAACTCATGAACACAGGTACTCAATTACTCAATACAAGAGTAGTTTTTTTTACCCCATTCAACTGTATTTGAGTACAAACAGGGGTGCAGGCATCCTGCACCACCCAAAGGAAAACCTTACTTCCTAAACTGAGATCTGTAGTAGGAGTGAGCGATTTGGAGATTAAGAAGTCAAGAATAAGCTACCTCAAAAGCCATGATCAGAAGGGGCTGATTACTGACTAACATGGAATATTTTGCCATTACTACAGATGGAGGGGAACCAAGAAGGAATCCTAATAAAATATTTCTTATAACTAAAACATAACATAATCAAAAGCTTCTTAATACACACACACACACACACACACACACACACACACACACACACACACAATATGCTTCATAGATAATTAGGAACATGACAGAAAATTTTGTTGTATGGGGTATGGATTACAGGAACCAGTCTATTTTAGATCAGAAACTTAGATTAGAAATTTGACAGTATGAACTAAGACTATACCACCACAGTTTCACTCCCCAACGGCCACTCTACATGTGCAGGTATAGGCTCAATGGGGTCTAATGTACACTCCACACAATTACATCTCTTGCCATGTCACATGTGCATGGCAGGAGACACTACTGTGGTATTGTGCATTAGATCCTACCATGACTAATTTTCTCCTCCTTGGCTGTGGGGCTCACAGTAGGAGCAGCGGGAAGGATGCTGCCCCTGCTGTAAACATTATAGCTGCAGGGCTAGGAACAGGTGGTTCAACCCTGTGGCTGGGAGCCTGTCAGTTGATGGGGCTCCCAGGCACTGAGAAGCACGTAGAACCATAGAAAAATTAAGGTTGGAAGGGACCTCAGGAGGTCATCTAGTCCAACCCCCTGATCAAAGCAGAACCATCCCCAACTATAGCACCCCAGCCAAGGCTTTGCCTAGCAGGGTCTTAAAAACCTCCGAGGATGGAGATTCCATCACATCTCTGGGTAACCTGCTCCAGTGTTTTACTACTCTCCTAGTGAGAAAATTCTTCAAAACATCTAACTTAAACATCCTTGCTGCAACTTGAGACTATTGCTCCTTGTTCTGTCACTGACAACAATGTAGCTCCGACAACAATGTAGCTCCATCCTCTTTCAAACCCCACTTCAGGTAATTGAAAGCTAGTATTCAATCCCTTCTCAGTTTTCTCTTCTACAGATGAAATAAGCCCAGTTCCCTCAGCCTCTCCTAATAAGTCATGTGTCCCAGCCCCATCACCATTTTCACTGAACTCTGCTGAACTCTCTCCAATTTATCCACAACCTTTTCTGTAGTGGGGGGCCCAAAACTGAAGACAGTACTCCAGGTGTGGCCTCACCAGTGCTGAATAGAAGGGAAGAATCATTTCCCTTGACCTGCTGACAACACTCCTACTGATGCAGCCCAGGATGCTGTTAGCCTTCTTGGTGCACTCTATACAATTTTATGGATTGTTGATGAAGGTATTGAACAAAACCAGCCCCAGGACCAATCCCTGGGGCACTCCACTTGATAGCAGCTGCCAACTGAACATCAAGCCATTGATTACTACTCTCTGAGCCTGATGCTCCAGCCAGTTTTCTATCCACCTTACAGTCCATTCATCCAGCCCATACTTCCTTAGCTTGCCTGTGAGAATGTTGTGGAAGACCATATCAAAAGTGTTGCTAAAAATCAAGGTATACCACATCCACTGGTTTCCCTGCATCCACAGAGCCAGTCATGTCATCACAGAAGACAATCAGGTTGGTCAGACATGACTTGATCTTGGCGAATCCATGTGGCATATTTCTAATCACCACCTTCTCCTCCAGGTGCTTAGAAATGGATGCCTTGAGGACCTGCTCCATGATTTTTCCAAGGACTGAAGTGAAGCTGACTGGTCTGTAGTTCTCTGGATCCTCCTTTTTCTCTTCCTTAAATAGGGGCACTATGTTTGCCCTTTTCCAATCATCTGAGACCTCTCTTGATAGCCATGAGTTTTCAGAGATGATGGCCAGTGGTTCTGCGATCACATCAGCCAGTTCCCTCAGCACTCTTGGGTGCATCTCACCCAGCCCCATGGACTTGTATATGTCCAGATTTTTTAAACAAACCCTAACCTGTTCTATCACCACTGTTGGCTGCTCACCTCCTCCCCAAACCATGCTGTCAGATGCAGTAGTCTGGGAGCTGACCTTGCCTGTGAAGACTGAGATGAAAAAGGCATTGAGTACTTCAGCCTTTTTTGCCCTCTCCGTCGCTAGGTTACCTCCCCATTCAGTAAGGGACCCACACTTTGCCTCATCTTCCTTTTGTTACTGACATACTTGTTCTAATTAATTGAATGTACGGCCAAGATACAAAGTTAATCCACATTTTTTAGGGAATAACTTTGTAGCTTATTGCTTGTTTCATCACACTATTAATTAGTTGAATGTGTAGCTGGGTTACAAGTTAAGGCATGATTACCTGGCTAATCATGCCTTAAGTATAACAGGTAGGGAGAGTCAGAACATGGGGCATCCTTCTCTAATCCTCCACAACATTTGACACATTTTTCTGTGGATGGACACCATGCTAAGCATGGAACAAATGTGAGAATACTAAACATAGAAATGTCTTATGACAACCTATTTTTTCACCTTGTACATTCCATCCAGCTGAGTAAGGGTTGTGAAATCAGTGGTATCCTTTTTGTTACCTATCATTTTCCCTGAATTTTTCAATAACTTTGCAAACCCTGTTTAATTTTCTGTCCCTAAACTTGGCCTATTTATCATCAAGCAGTTAAGACAGAAAGCACCTTTCCCAAGGATATTGATTTGCTTAGAGTTCACCTCCTCATAAGAGGTTCCTTACTCCCCTCCATACCTCTTAGTTTTCTTTTCCTCTATTATTTAATTTGGTAACCAACTTACTTAACTGTATCAAGAAGTGGAAATGCAGTCTGTATAACAGTACCATAAAAATCAATGGTCTGATTCTACAAGCCTGGCACTGTCACTCTTGACCTTTATGCGACTCCTTCAGTATGTGATTCTCAATGACAGCAATGATTACAGAACTGGGACCTACAGGCCATGTACAGACATTACATGTAAAATTGTATAAGTGACCAAAAACTGGACTGAACCTTTAAAAGGACAAAAGATCACTGCACACAGACTGGTTTAAGATATGGGTGAACCCAATCTAGGGTAGATCTAGAAGGATGTAAAATCAGATTTAATCAGTTTAGGTTAGACCAGTCTATTGAACTTCTGTACCAGATCCCCTCCCAACTCAACTTAGGTAACTGTCCCTCAGCTAGTCCCCCTCACAGGGAAACATGCTAGCTTTCCCCAGGTGCTCAGCTGTTCTTGGCTGTCACAGATCGAAGCCAGCATAGACACAAGCAGGTATGGGGGGTGCTGGAAGAGGAGGCTTGTACTGGGTAGTGGGAACAGGAGTGCTCTGCAGAAGGAAGGATTGGGCCCCTCAGAGCTGGGCACCAGTGGTAGCCAAGGGGCCTGATCTTTCCTTCTACCCTCCTGTCCCCGCTACCAGCATCTTGACAGCTGCCACTGGTGCTAAGCTCCCACAAGACACACCCGGCAACCGGGGAGGCTTTGGCAGCTGGGACAGGAGTACTCCATAGAAAGAAAGACCAGCTCCCTGGATCCCACTCCTTTCTTCTACAGAGTAGGGCCAGTTGATTGACTGCCAAGCATGTGTCCCCAGCCCCTGTGCCCAGCTTGAGACTTCCAGAAGAGCCTCAGGGAAGGGGGGGTGGGGAGGAGGTCACCATGGCAAGCCTGACAACCCAGTTGGTGGCAGCAGGGGAAGGAGTGCAATGGTGACCCCTTTTGGTGCTGTCCTGGAAGCCTAGGGCTAGGCACAGGGAAACATCTGTAGAAATCGTAAGATGTTGGGGGCATGTGGGTCATCTCTGATTGGCTGCCAGTCACACTCAGCTAAGTTTGGCTGCCCTCAGCAATCTCCAGAACCCTGGAAGGCTTGAGGGAGCACCCCTGCCTCTTATCATCATGTATTTGGGGCACATCATTATCACTCCCTACCTTTTTAACAATTTCACAACATTTTTATTTATTTATATAAATAAAATGTGTACATATGTACACACACACGCTCAATAGGGACTGGAAAAATGTATGTAAATACATCTATAGAGATATTAGGGATCTCTCTAGAGAGACCGATATAGCTATAGGAGGAGATATTTCCTAGAGAAGGAATGTGAATGGAATTCCATAGCAATTTAGCAAGAATTTAGCAGTATGCTTCAACAGCAACAGAGATAGAGTACAGTAAACACAGCTTATTAACAGCTTGTATCCCTTGTGACAATGCTGAAAACTCAAGCACACATTGCCTCACACCGTTTCCTAGGAACAGCAGTATGCACTGCAATGCAGGCAAGAGGTTACCCTTGCCTGAGTGCACAGAAGACAGACTAATGGTAGTGCTAGTTATGACAGTCTGCCAGAACATGCAACACCTTGGTGGCATCTTTTACTAGAGAATCTGAAACCATGCTACAGAAAATATTACTGAATATCAGTAATGCTCATATTTACACATACCCCAGAATTATACATATTACTTTATAAACAGAATTTAAAAAATGTTCTACCTAGCTCATAATTAAAGATGATATGATTGGATTCAGAAAGAAGTGGCACAAGGAAAGAGAGACTGTTGTTACGAGGTTGTTTTTCCTTCTCAATGCCCACATTAATTTCTTTCTTTACATAATACCAACAAAACCTCAATTTTATATGCCCCCAAAAAATCAAATGTGGGTACCTGAAATAAACCCTTAAAAATGCTAATAGGTGCCTCACACAGTGACCTGAAGTGGAATTTCAAAACAGCTGAGCATTGATCAAACTCAGCTCTCTCCAAGGCCACTAATAAAACTGAGCTCAGGTAGATCATAGTCAAGCCTGAGCACTTTGGAAAGCCCAACCTGATCTTCAGGACTATCACATATTCTGGGGTCCCAATGAAATGAGTGGCAGCTGTATGTGTCATCTCACATTTCAAAACTGTGCTCACAAAGCTTCCTAGTTTAGTGTGAATATGAGACACTAATAAATTCTTGCTCTGGGACAGGAATATTGTAGCTTCCTTCTTCCCTGAAGGAGAAATTGAGGAACAGAGGGTAAATGACTTGCATAAAATCACAGGAGCAGAGCTGAAGCTAGAACCAGGTCATCTGTCTACCTGTAATGCTCTATAATAACATCACAGGAGCATCTCTTGAACAAAGCATCACCCAAATTTAATTCTGTAACACATCAGCAATGTATCACTGCTATTTTACCTGGGTTAATACAATGCTAGAGAACAGAGTGTTTATATATGTATCTTTCACTGTGCAGTTTATTAATTTTACACATCGTGAAAGCAAGCTGATCCTCCAAGCTGCTGCCTGCCAACAAAAACATAGTCTATCAGAGGTCAGAACACTACTCTGGCATTATTTCTGCTTCTATGGAGAGCATCTCAGATATCACAAGGTGCGACAAAAACATGAATCCCTTTCATGGGATTAGGCTGCAAGCTTGATGTAGTATTATGCTCATTACATCCGACTGTTAGTGCTGGTCATTATCAACACATTGCATGCAATGCACTACCATTAGCTAACAATGGTTGGTTTTGAAACATTCTACAATTTATTCTGCTTCGTGCTGTTATAATCCACCAAATAATTTAGCTGCGAGTAAATTTGTTGCTAAGAAATCTAACAGTTATAACCTTTCAGGGTCACTCCTGATAAGTGAATCAAGCAGGGCAAATGCTCTGCCCACTAATCTCAGCTGCTGTTTTGGAACCAAGTAGTTGTTACTCTTCTCTGAATTTCAAAGGTAGTTTTTGTCTAATGGAGATTTTTCCTTCCTACGTACCCAGGAGACTCACAGGCTCACCACTGAATATTCTATGATGAAAACAAATCTAGTTACATAAATTGATTTGCTACTGTAAAATACAAATAGCATTGAGTTTTCCATGTACAGAAGAATATGGATACAGACTGGAAAACTTAAAAGAAACAAGAATTAAAAGAGGGTATCACATTCTCCAGGTAAGCGTACTTGTTTTTGTGCTATTCGGCTATTAATATAGCTAAGAAAGTAAACTTTTTATTGAAGAGAAAGATGCAGGTACTTGAGCCCACTGCATTGTAGTTTCCACATATCCATATAAATCTGTGCAAAGTACATACCAAAATGTGGTAAAAGGATGCCAAATTAGAATGTCAAGATGACTACACATGACGACAGAGAACCAGGCCCAGAAAAGGCTCCTGGAGAATATGACAGCATTCATGGGGTTACCTGCAAAATAAATTCTCAGAGCCAATGCAAATTTCAGACAGGAAAGAAGGATTGCCTCTGCTGGTTCCCCTAAACCTGAAAAATTGCCATCTTAAAAGCACTGGTAAAAGGTCAATTACATACATCTGCCAAAGCCGCTATTAGAGACAGATTCTGCAAACCTCAATATTGGCTAAACTCAGTGGAAAAGAAAAAAAGCCTACTAAATAGAGGGGCATTGTTAGAGAGATGTTCAAGCATGAGCTAGAGCTGAGAAGGACGGGGTGGAGGCCCGCAACTCCTCTTGCTGACGAGCATCCTGGGCCCTGGCTGGACCTGGAGGGTCCGGTGACTCTCCGCCTTTGGGCTTGTCTTCTTTGATGCCCTGAGCTGTCTATGTCTGAAACCATTGGCCCTCACCAAGTTCTTATGCAGTTTCTCTCTCACCATTGGATGAAGTCCCAGCTGCCCTGGCCTGGTGCTAAGAGCTCCTGCTAATCTGCTCTCACCAGGGAACTAAAATAGATAAACCCTAAAAGGGGAACGTAATCAATACCCTCACCACAAACCCCTCACCCTAAAGTGACTAGACATGAAACAAAATAAGGAAACTAACAATGTGACTGCCAAGGAAGTACAACAAAGGGGGAGAAACAGAAAGAGAAGCACTCACAGGGAGAGTCCCTCATCTTACTGGCCCCTAACGCCCCTAGGCTAGCATGCCCTCTGGGTCAGGATTCATGCCTTCAACCCAGCGAGGATCTCTCTCCTCTTCCCTCCAGGGTCCGCCTCCACCCTGGAGCTGCAACCCCCATTGCCTTTGATGAGGGCTCCCACACTCCAGCTATTGCTGCAGTCACTGCTGACTTCTCCTGCACATGGATCCTTTGCAGCTCCAATTGCTGCCGCCACTACTGCCGCTACTGGTCGCAGCGGCTGTACACTTTCCACCCCACGGTCTCTCACTGCTCCTCAGCATCCCCTCTCCAGTGCCTTTGAGGTTGCTTTTTACCTCCACTGGGTGGCATCTCCTCATGATGTCACCCGGCCCCAGCTGGATATGGGCACTGCTGACAAACAGCGTGGGCAGTTTCCCGCTGCGCACTTCCTCACTCCTCCAGACCTCTGTAATGGGTAAGTTTTTTTCTCTTTTCACCTTGGTCTGGGGTCTGCCTCTGAACGAGGCTTCCCCCTTTTCCAGTCCTGTGCCCTTGGGACACAGGTGGTCTGGGATAAGGGACTCGTCTATTGGTTGTGGGTACCAAAGAACCATGCCGAGATCTGGAAGCACTACTGCCAGCTCATAGTACCTCGTAAGTTCAGACAACAATTGCTTTCCATGGCTCATGATTTACCTTGTGCTGGTCACATGGGCAGGGAATTGGACACATCAGCAGCTGAAGGTGAACTTTTAATGGCCCAGAATGTGACAGACTACTACAGATCTTGTGAGACATGCCAGCAGACAAGAGAAAGGCTCCCCTACAGCCCTTCCCTATCATTGATCAACCGTTCCAAAGAGTGGGTCTTTGTAGGCCTGCTGAGGCATACAACTCATAGAGGGAAAAAAATACATCCTGACTCTAGTGGATTTTGCAACTCAATACCCAGTGGCAATTGCCTCAACTTCCACTGAGGCATCTGTAGTTGCTAATGCCCTGACCAAAATCTTCTTTCAGCTGGGTTTCCCACCTAAGATCCTGACTGACAGGGGTGGGAACTTCCTGGTGGAGGTGATGAAGTACCTATGGGAGTGCTGTGGGGTGCCAGTATGGGGTGCTCCTGCACTGATCTATCCACCTAACTGCACCCAACCACCTTCCAAGCTCTGAGTGCCCCCCTGGGGTCTCTCACATCTGGCCAACCCCCTTCCTGGAACACACCCACTAGCCTGGGAGTAACACCACCCCCACCCAGAATCTGGACTGATCCTGGCTCTGTGTCCCCTGGGAAACACAGGCCTAGTAGCCCTTGAAGGTACTTGACCCACTTCAAGAACTTGGGGTGCTTCCCTTAGTCTGAAGCACAAATAGTCAGCCAGACCAAAAGGGACCTCAAGGCATAATCTAGCCCCTCTCTCAATAAGTCTCCCATGCTAGGTAAAAAGGAGAACTTTATTGGTTACAAGGAGTAGGTTTGGAACAGGGTACAGGGTAGAGCAATATCAAAGAAATTCCATAGAGCAAACAGGATGGCTGGGTAGCCTTTGATCACACATCTGAGTTACTGCAAACTATGCATCTAGTTAGATCTCAGGTAGCTTACTCACAAGTATCATCCAGAGGCAGGTAGAGATTCCCTCTGGAGGCAGGCAGTTCATTGATTATGAGTTTCAAAATGAGAGCCAGTTTCAGATGGTCCTGCTTCTAAGTTTTCATCATGGCTACTGCCCTTCCTTCTGGGCAGTCCTTAACTTATGTAGACCTTATGACCTCATTTACCTCGTCCAACGGAGACCAGCACCTGTTGGCTGCCAGCCAACCGATTTGAAATGCATCACTGGTTGCCGGGTAGACTGGCATTGCTTAAAACAATAGGAAGCCTAAGCCCCACATCCAAGTATGTGATACCAGTCACGTTGGCAGAGGGAGCAGGTTTCCCCCCTCCCTCAGGAATGTATCCAACTCAGGTTATAACTCAAGGTTATGTAAAGCAGTGGTCTCCAAACTTTTTTGATCGTGCACCCCTATCAGTAAAAAATTTGAGCACCCCCCCCAATATATGTATATTTATTTATTTATAAATTATATACATGTACTACTATACTAATATATTATGTACATTATAAAACATACACAAAAAATAGGAATTAAAATCGTCATTGTTTTTACCTTGTAATGTGGCTGATGAAGAGCTTGTACTAGGAGTAGGAGAAGTATCAGCTCTGCCATTTTCTTGTTGTTTGCTTGTGCTCACATTATTAGTATTATCTTCAATCCGCGGTTTCTTTGCAGGAATCTTTTTAAGCCACTTGTCCATTTTGTGAGGGTTAGTTTAGTTAAAACTAGATAATATAATCTGTAAATCCACTTAACCGGGCACACGTAAACTGCAATATGTCACAATATGCTGAAAGCGAACGAACGCTTCTTCCCTCAGGATACCTCACATACCATACATGACACGTGACCGTCCGACATATGGACTGAGTGAGGGCGCCAGTGTCAATCTGTATATTAAAATATTAGTAAAGCTTAATTTCTTTCTTATTTTTAGATAAAAATAAATAAAAATATAAGTTCTAATATTTTCTTCGTCCACCCCCTGGGGTGCGCACACCCCACTTTGGAGACCACTGATGTAAAGAGACGGGATGTCTGCCCTCTGCAGGGACCATGTTAACCAAATTGTCACATAGCAGAGCTTTTGGGGAGAGACAGAGGTGGCATTCTGCCACAGGGTGTTGCGATAAGTTGATGATGGTTGGTGTTTTGAGTGGTGCTATCTTGATTCGCTTTGGTATTGGTGGTGCGCAGCCTGCGAGATAGCTTCTCTTCCAATAGTTGATTCCATTTCTTCTTCTTATGGTGGATGGCTATCACTGAGAAGATGTTTTTGGTAATAAGTCTGGGTCTGCTGCATAATAGTACAGTATGTCCCCAAGTTAATCTCTCTCAGTTGCATGGCATAAGTATCTTGAATTCAAAATGAAGACGATTTTCTCTCAGATTTTTCTTCACCTTTTTGGTGAAGATGTTTTTTCAGTTTTTCCAAAGTTCTCCTTCGTAGCTGTGTTGCATTTGTGGAGTTGTGTGTTCACTAGAGAATTATAGATGAGTCCCCTTGGCATGTTGTTATGTTCCTTGTAGTCTTAGGAAGAGGACACTGCTGTGTAGTTCAGCCTCTTTTTACTTTGGGTTATGGATTTTCAATTGTAAGCAGCAGATTCCAATGTCTTCCAAGTTATGGTAGTATTTGAGTGATTAGAGGGAGTTTTAAAAAAGAAGGCTAGAGATTATGGAAAATTCATTAACTAAATGCAGAGGAAAAGATGGGGATCATAAACAAAAATTTGGATATTGATTACAATTTAGTCTGTCATTGAATGTACTTGTATTTGGCATCCCCAATGGCAAGGTATTTAATAAACTTGCTTTAGTTTTTTAATATGAGGAAAGACCGAACTGACTCATTTTTATGAAAATCTTGGAGGGAGTGGGAAAGAGGAGGAAGGAATCCTCTGTAACGGAGGCACATCATCTCACCTGAGAAGCAGAAAAGCTATGTATAAAATTCCTCTGCCTATAACCTTGTTTGGATTTGATTTGTAAAAGCATTAATTCCGTGCAGTTTTTTTTTCCCCATCGGTGGGAAACGGTGACAAATTCCTTCAGAGAGCCAGAGAAAATTAGGTTTGCATGCAAACATTTTCTAAAGATATGCATGATATGACAGTGGTTTCAGCTTTTATTAACCAGGGGCAACACAGAAAGTTAAATTTACTTTGGGCAGCTGAGAAGAATCACCGTCTCCCGATAACGGCCTAAAGAATTATTTAGTACAGTATCCCTCTACATCCATCTCCATCTTCCAACATTAATCGCTACCTTACTGCCTAAAATATAACTTAATACTTTACTCTAATACCTCTAAATTCTGTCAGACATTTTAAAGGGTTTAAGGCAGATTTTGGATTAGAATGAAACAGATTTTCTCTCTGAAGCAGATTTGCTGTGGTATCCCAGACTGGCCTAACACCTCTGTCTCACCCATCTTCTACCCCCCAGCACATAAGATTATTCACTTCAAAACAACTGCTGGGGGAGGGGGGGAAAGATTCCCCCACAATAATTTTCCTTTTATCCGTGTTTCTCACAACCTGGGAAGGAGAAAAAGTAGAACATCCGATGGTAAACTTTCCTAGGGCCTTTCCCTACCCACACATTTGTACTGTTTTATTTAAACTGGGTTAAGTGAAAATTGGTGCAGTTTCATGCACAGACACATTTGGATTCATTTACAAATGGGCATATTGGTTTAGCTTGCCTCTACATATTTAAAGGGGTGAGCTAAACAGACATAAAAGGCAGGTTTAAACAGCTTTAAGGGCAGCCACCCAGAAAACCTCACAGATTTAAGTGAACCAGTTTGAAACCACATCTGTAGTTAAACTAGTGGTGCTCAAGCTTTTGGCCCTGTGGATCATATGACTGACATACAGCCAGTCTGTGGGCCAGATTGAACCCTGTGCACCAGGATTAGGCCCTGTAGCACTTCAGCTGGCTCCCACATGTGGAATCAGGCTCTGGAGCCCAGCACGGGCCCCTCCCTGCCCCAAGCACTGGGATTGGGCCCTGGTGTGGTTTTTGTGTGCCAGGATTGCTGTTTGGCACCTCCTCTGCCCAGTACAACATACACAGGGCCTGGGGCTCCCTGTGGGTGTGGAGATTTGGCAGAAGGGGAATGGTGCTACTGCCCTCCTCTCCTACCCACCCCCCACCACCAAATTTCCAGACCCATGGAAAGGCCTGTGGTCCAGATGATAGTGCAGGGGGCTAGATCTGGCCCATGGGCTGAGGGTTAAACACCTTAGTTAAACATTGAAACAATGTCTGCCAGTCAGGACTACAAATTAAAAGCTTTGAACTGGTAAACTTGCCCAGTTGGGCAGACCCTTGAGCCTGTCCCTAAATCCCACTGAAATCAATACAACTTTACTAATCATGGCGCAGGTAGAATCTGTATCCAAGCATCTGTATCCAAGGTAGAATAGGAACAGGAATCTCTATCCAAGGTAGAATAGGAATTAAATCAGGTACACACATGCACATGGAGAGTATATATGAAAGCTTACATTATAAATAGGATATTAAGAAGAATGCAAAGTCAAACATTTAGGAAATGCCAGAATTGGTGCTGCATGTGCAATGCTTGGAAACTGAGGAGTAGGATTGAGGAACCTTGGGTCATCATGAGACAGACAAGCATGTGTGTGCATGTATGCAGAAGCCACAGTACACTGGGGAGAAGAGGTTGGGTAGACAAGTGCCAACAAATGGCAATATCCCAAACAGTTTGAAGAGGAGCAGCTGAGAGACAGGGAAAAGCAAAGCAAAAATAAATAATACTACATTAGCAAGAGGAACATCATGGGCTCTGGACTCCAGATTTCAGAGATGCAGTGGGAACTTTGTAATAAAAAAAGTTACTATCCATGGGAATTAATTTTGCAGGTAGTATTTTACTTACAAAAAGCATTCCCTGTTATTCTTTGAATTGAAAGGAAGCAGAGAAAGAATTACAAGCAAATATGAATACTGTATATGATTTAATAACTGAGTTGAAGCAAAGCTCATTTCCCAGCTCATCCTCACATCTATCTGTATGAAAATGCTCATGACATTTCATTCACTATATTTTGCTTGACAGATAACAACAAGGGAGCTACTGAATTTCTGCAAAATGCAGTTTTGTCTCTGCTGAGCATTATTTACTCAAAATCTCATGGATAAAATTTAGCTATGTATATGACTCAGCTAATTCTCTTGCAATGATTGGGAAGAAACCTAAGACATCAAAATAGCAAATGCTTTCAATTAGAGGTTCCGCATATAGTAGAGGAAGACTCCTGTCTCAGCAGTTTCATAGGCCTCATTCCTGCAAAAGTAACTTAAGTTTCAAAAGCCTTGACAACAGATTGCTAAAAGCAATCAAATTATGTTCCAGAGATCTGATATCTTGCAATGGACATAAGAGTTCAAGTACCGGTAAAAGCTTAATATAATTAAGGTCTCAAGTGCCAATGACATAAATAAAAGTTGTGACATCCAAAGCAGCAGTGAGAGAAAACTTAAGTGGTTATGGCAGAATAAGATGAAGAATGAAAGTCATTATATGCCAAACAAGATAAATGTAGAAACTAAATATATAAAAGGAAAACAGAAAGATTTTCAATTCCCAGAAAGGCTTGCAGGATTTTTTTTTTTTTTTTTAAACAAAATGGTTGCTTCAAAGCCTTGGAACCCACAGTCTGCCCATTAGGCTTTGGTTTCTCCTCTGGTACAAGGATGTGGAAATCTAATATCCAAGGTATGTTAATAGTCTCTTCTACCACATTCTAAAAGCTAAATACAGAGTTTTAAATCTTAATTGTATTTCCAATTACTTATGGAGCTGCACTCCACAGGTATGTTCTCTGACAGAAACAAAACATTTTGTGTTAGTAAAAGTGTTTTTCTGTGCAGTGATTTTGCTTTCATAATATTTTTTCTGAATTACACATGAACCTTGGTCAAGGAGATGGATTCAAAAAATTTAGGTTTGTCGTAAAACATGCCCTGTTCAGGACTAAGGTAATCTATCTGCATCTGTCTCTCAATCTCTCTCTCTCTTTATTTATTCATAAAGATTAGCCTGCAGCAGAAAAAAAAAACTATAAAGGAACTTGATTTTTGTGAAATGTAAAACAGCAGAGAAAATGCACAGATGAAAATTTGGGTCTTAGAGATGGAATACATGAATGACCGTTTGTTTTGTTGTTACATTTCTGTTTGGATAATTAAATATTTGTTTAGAAAGACAGACTACCAAGGATGGTCACAGTGGATTTAAACGCAAGCAAAATGGATTATGGTTTATTTTCTAAGTAGTTTCTCAGATTGGAATTGATTGCAAAATTACAATCTAGAACATAAACTCTTAGGTACAAGAAGTTGTTTTTTTAATTCCAGCTTTCTGAAGTGGTATCTGGCTCTGTGACTTGCACTAGCTCCTAGATACTAATACAAGTCGTAATTTGGAACTCCCTTCCATTGTTTCCCCCCAACACAATGTAAAGAACTCTGTTGTCATCTGAGCATTGAGATCAGTTTGACAGTGATCTTCTTTAATGAGGCAGGTCATCCCCTTTTTGTCAGACCTGCAGAATTGCCAGAGTTAAAAAACTATAATTTGAAAATTACATATTTTACTTGAGTTCAGATAAATAGGAAGGCATATTTATTAAAGTGTCTTCAGAATGCAGACATTGTTACTAATTTAAAGTTGAAGCATCCTATTCTTTTCAATCTATTGTGTTTCTGCTGCAGGGCACGTTTTTATTGCTTGTATGGAGACTGAACTTGGGGGGCTGTTTGTTTCCTTTGTTTTGTTTTTTGGTTCCTGAAATATGCGCACAGAGTAATTGATTTTAAAATGTTCCTAAACAAGTTGTTTTAAAAAACAAAACAAAACAAAAATAGTGCTAGTTGAAATTCCAGGAAGAATTTTTTTTGGCTGATAAAGCTGAGTGAATGAAATGGAGTAGCCTGCACTAATACAGTAATTTAAACATGCTGATTTTGTAATCCAAAGAAAATGCTTTTAGAAAGATTTTAAACAAACTGGTTCTAAAGTTAGGCTCCTAAATCTATAAGCAAGTACCTAAATAAATGTATGCAATACCAACATATTTTCACAGCAATCATTGAAATTTGGAAGAAATAGGATACTTCAAACAGCTACAAAAATATTTCAATGAGATTCTCATATTATTGTCATCCTAGGACTGAATTCCCTCTATGTATACAAATACATGTGAAACAAAACAAACTGAAAATTTGAAGGAAAAGAGATTGCAAAAAGCAGGCTTAATCTTCTTATTTAGTCAAATAAATTTAAGTCTCAATGGAACATAACCCCCTCAGTTCTCGGTCAACTTTAGTTTGGTAGATACAGATTTTTGCACAGATATGTCATCTCTTAGGAGAGTGGTTGGACCTGTCTGATGAACACAGGTTTCCATCCCTCTCTGGCTGGAACAAGTACATGAACTAGTCTGATCACAAAGTAAATCTATAATAACTGCCTGCAACCAAACATGCATATCACAGATTCACAGAAGGTTAGTTTCATTGCTTCATAGTTGGTAGGGTTGGAAGGGACCTGAGCAGATCATCAAGTCTGACCCCCTGCCACGGGCAGGAAAGGATGCTGAGGTCAAAGGTGACTGTCTAGCCTCTTTCTGAAGACCCCCAGGGTAGGAGCGAGCACCATTTCCCTTGAAACTTGGTTCCAGATCCTAGCCACCCTGACTGTGAAGTAGTGCTTTGTGATGTCTAGCCTGAACCTACTCTCAATCAACTTACGGCCATTATTCCTAGTTACTCCTGATAGTGCTTGGGGGAACAGGGACTCGCCCAATGCCTGCTGGTCCCCTCTGACTAGTTTGAAATGGCCACTAGATCCCCCCTCAGCCTTCATTTGTGGACCATGTGAGCGGCCCTCCTCTGGACCCTCTCAATGCTGTCCACATCCCTCTTGAAGTGCGGTGCCCAGAACTGCATGTAGTACTCCAAATGCAGCCTGACCAATGTCGCATAGAGGGGGAGGATCACCTCCTTGGACCTGCTCATGATGCATCTATGGATTTCAAAGCAAGGTGCGGTTAGCCTTAGTGACTGCATCCTCACATTGATGGCCCATGTTCATCTTGGAATCAATGACTCCAAGATCCTTGTCTGCCTCTGCTGATGAGAAGAGAGTTCCCCCATCTACAGGTATGCTGGAAGGGACCTCATGAGATCATTGGGCACCCGCTTTAATGAGAGGTTTTAATCAAATCATTAAGCACCTCTTGCACTACTCCATTCATTTTCATTATTTTTCTTCTGCATACTACATTATATTCTCCTAATACATTTTAAGATATTTTGTAATGTGCAAGACAGACAATGGTGCTGAACCTTCCTGTCCCACAGACTGGATGAGTGATGTGGGGCTGGTCCCGATCTTGTGGATGTGGTTGGTCTGGGACCAGATCCAGCATTAGGTCAGTTTACAGGTGCAATCTACCGCAGTGGTACAACCCTGCATGCCAGATGTGACTGCAGCACACAAGGCAATGTCATCTGGCCCACAGGTCTCCCTAGGGGTCCAGAAATATGGTGGTGGGGGAGCAATGGCATTGTTAATTGTAGTTGCTTCTCTGAAAGATGGGACTGTTCATCCTGGAGAAAAGGAGACTTAGAGGGGACTTGGTGGCAGTCTATAAGTATATATAAATATCTGTGAAAGACTCTATCCACTGCTGTCAAAAGTGCTGTAGATCAGGAAATCTCATGCACTGGTATCTCTGTTCTAAGGGTGGTCCTGGTATATGTCAGTACAGATTATTTCTAAGCAGCATTGTCAAAGTACTGTAGATCATCTGGTTGGAGTGATAATCCAGATACTCTGGATACTCAGCAGAGGAGAGGTCTATATTTGAACAGGTTGTTACTAGATAGCATATTTGTAGAGAATACTCAAGGAATATCGCAGAGATGTTTTCTACAACGTGAAGTTGAAATTCTAATGAGCTGCAAGTGGCTACTGCTGTGTGACTCTTTATACAGAGCTCTGAATGTACAGTGGTTTACAAGAGAAGAAGGTGTCCTCCTCACTGCTCCAGAACCCCTCTGTGCCAACTACTGTTATTCAATCTTGATAAAGTGTGTTTCATTCCATGACACAATCCAAAATGTAGATTGACCCAGGAGTATAGAGAGAGAGAATGAGAACTGAACAGCAGCAGTCCAGAGGATTATTTTGCACCTGTCCATGCTTGTAATGAATGTTCAGTCCCAAAGCAATTAAGTAGTAATGATGTGCCTTCTAATGAAAACACGAGCTAAGGAAATTGGTACCAACTGCTGCAGAATCATCCCTGCAATTAACATGATTCTCCATTCCCATTTGGAAATCAAAAATCCCCAAAAAAACTGACTGCCAGTAAACTTCATTTTTTCAAAAGGGAGCAATGTACCTCTAGCATATAACAAAAGAACAAGTGGAAAACCTGGTAATATTAAAAGGTAGTAAAATCCAGGTGGTGAAATGGAAGCCCTGCATTCTTCATGGTCTACAGAGTGGGGCCTGTTTGGACACAACAGTTTAGGCTGGAACTGTACTGACCTGTAAAAGACCAGTTTGCAGTTCAACTGATCTTTTGATCAGCCTTACATATACAAGTGATAGGGCTGTATCTTCTGACCCATTAAGTCAACTTTTAATCGTTCAATAAGGTACAGTACAATTAAAGCTGATTTAATGGCTGCTTAAGGACTCTCTATGCACATCCAAACCCTGTAGTGGTACAGATCAGATCAGCCATGTTTGAGACGCTTCCTACTCAGGTAACCCAAGATGCCCAATGGCAAGTAATAATCAATGGTCCCTTGATTATTTAGAAGGCAGTAGGTTTGTCTAATTTCCCTTGGTTTACATTCATCACAAACCTCTTATTTCCCTTCCTCTTTTTCTTTGTTTCTTATTCCACCCTACAGTACTTGTTTTCCAGTATTCCTAGAAGTCTCTGTAGTTTTGATATGATAGCTACAGAATCTGGATATTACTTAAGCAGTCAAAATACATTAGAGGCTCAAGCCGCCATAAAGAATGAGATACCACTGGGAGTCATGCTGAGTGTCAGGAGTCTCTGCACTGAGCACAGAAGAGAAGAAAATATGGTATATAGAAGAACCAAGTAAATCCCTTCACAGTTATGCCACTATTTTAGTGATAATTGTAAATGCAATAAATATTACCAGGTGATGTACAGTGATCTAACTGCTCTGCAGATATTTGTTTGTATCACTCAACTTTTAATGGCAACTTTCAACCTTTAAGTACATTTTGGCCAGGCTATCTGTGCAGGTGTCAGCTTCAGAGCATGCAAGGTACTGTAAGACCTCTTGGAATCAGCTTAAGGCATAGGGAGTTTAATGTATCCTCCACTGTCGGGTGAATTTTGTTATGAGCACTCTGTACTGTTTTATGGCATTCAGTGGTATTCATAGTATTTTCTGGTATTCAGCTCCACTGCCTTATACTTAATTTTTTTTGGTTTGGTTTGGTTTGGTTTTTTTTTAAACACAAACACACACTCCACTCAGTCAGCCTCTGGGCTCTTACCAGCTATTCTTCTGGAGCTACACATCACCCATGTCAGGGGTGTCCAATATTTTTGAATGTGGGGCCGGATCATGAACATTTTATCACCCAGTGGGCCAGCGAGCCATATTCAAACACACTTTGTCCTGGGCCAGAGACCCCCTGCCTGTGTAACCCTACTGCACCTGCTTGTTACTGCAAGGTTCATGGTAGCTGCTGGTGGGCAGGGGCAGGAGGGACCCATTCTGCATCCAGCCAGCTACTGCCCCAGAGACTGAAGGGGAGAAATAAATAGCTTCACATTCCCATCCCCCAAGCAGCACAGTCCCATGAGCCAGCACTGCCCAAGGGGGGCTGGAGTGAGGCAGCCGCTGCACTGCCGCCCCTCACCCACCAACCCACATGGCCCCACTCACCACGGTGCCCGGCCACCTGTGCACACAGCCCCAGGGGCCTCAGCGCTGCGAGCCTGGATCGTAGGGTCCAGCAGCAGACACCGGCTCCTGCCGCCTCGCCCCACAGAGGTCATGCCAGGACCCTGCCTGCTGAGGCCCCCCTGTGCTGGCTTCCCACATGCTTCTGGGGATGGGAGGCAGCCAGCCAGGTCAGCACCAGCCAGCAGAATAGGCGGCAGAGCCATGTACCACTCAGGACAGACTGGTGCAGGCAGGGGGAAAATGCAGCTGAGCCCCTGCCGCTCCAACCGTGCTTGTCCCATCCTGAGTGGCACACGACTCCACCGTTGCTTCTGCTGGCTGATGCAGACCCGGCCGGGCTCCTCCCATCTCCAGCAGCTTGTGGGCAGCTGGCTTCAGCAGCATGCTGCTCCAGATGGGACTGACCCAGACAGGTCAGCACCAGCCAGGAAAAGTGGCATACAGCTGAAGTCGGCTCCTCACATGCTGCTGGGGATGGTGCGTGTGGGAACCTTGCCCCTTCCCCAGCTCTTCAGCAGCCATTAGGAAGCTGATGAGGGGCTGAAGGAGGGACAAGGGCGGGGAATGAAAGTAAACAGTGTTTATTTCCATTTCCTGTCACAGCACCATAGGTCAGGCTTTTTCTGTGGCCCGTTTCATGAGCTCCACCTTGCAGACTAGCTACAAGCTGCTGGTCTAGTGACAGGACTTAGGCTCCTGACAAAAAGCTGGTCTTAATGGGTGTATATAGGTTTGCAGTGAAAGAGAAGCCCACCTTCCTAGCTGAGCTGTACTAAACCCATGCTAGCTTTAATGGCATTCTTTGTAAGTTTGCTGCAACTCTAATTAAATCAGTCGCCCCATTTAGAAGCTTTTGCTAAATGGTTTCTCAGAGCTCCTGAAATGAAGAAAGCTACAGCAAAGGAAAATGACAGCATTAATTTGACTTTTTTGCTAAATACAGAACACTTCTTTAAAATCCTAAACAGGTGGCAAGTCTGGCAGCCCTCCAGTGTGTAAACTGGAGACATATTTATTATGCTTTTCATTTTAAAATATTTATGCAGGAATATATTCACTGAGATAAATTATCTTGTTCTGAAGAGCATCCTGTTCAAGGCGGCTGTGGTAACTGTCATATCAATCAAATTATTCTGTAAAAATGTTATCAATTGTAATCATTATCATCAATTATTTATAACTTTGGAACTCTTTTTATTAGTTTCCTGTTTCAATTTTGAAGTGATCTTGATCATTTTTACATAGCAATAGAAGATGGTCCTACTCTATTCATCTTCCTTGTTTTGTAACTCACTCCAAGCATTGACTAGAAAGAAGTTTATAAAGAAGTTTACATATACAAAGTAAAGCAGACAGTCAAATGAGAGCACCACTGACCCTGAACATGCTATATCACAACCACTAACATGAAGACACGTATGCATATAAAACTACTTGTTTTATAGCACTGGCTGGAAAAAGATCATTTCTACATGGTGGGTTCCATTCTTAGAAGAGAAGTCTATTATAATTATAATTAGTGTGAGAGCTTCTATTCCTTTAAGGAAAAAAAGATTTACTGATGAGATTGTTCCACTCTGAAGTACTGAGTAAATACCTATTTTGAAATACAATTTTGTACTGCAATTTAATTACCTTCCTCCTGGGTATAAGATAAAGGCACATGTTCTCATCTGTGCAAAAGATTACAAAATAGGCAGTAAGTGCTAAGAAACATGTGGCGGTGAAGAAGGTGACTTTTCAGCATAAATGGCTGTGTCATCCAAGGGAAGCAAAAGAACTGACTATATCAAAACTTTGTAATACTCCAGTGGTGGTTCAGCCACTTGTCTGATAGTCAGCATGTATGCCTCATCAGTAAGCATCAATATACTTTAAACTGCCAGTCTGCACTTCTTTAGCATTTATTCAAAACCTAAAATATGTCCACCTATGAAGCCATTTAAATCTGAATGCCATTCAAGAGAATTACAATCATTATATCACTTTTCTGGGATTTTTCTCTACCATTAAATGGTTTCAAACAGGCTGCAGTATCTCTTTAACTAGTATAACATTATATATTATATAATAGTATAGAAACTCACACCTTTTCAGGATTGTAACACTCATTATTATATTAATTTTATGACAATCAATTTTACAGGGGCACTATGGCACAGTAATACCAGTTACTGAGCATTGATTCAGTACTCAATTATACCAGTATAACACTCAGTAACTATGGTGCATTGATGAATGTGCAGAAGTACCCACTGATAAGACAAGACATAGGAAAGCAGAGATGCTGAATATATATGTATTTTAATAAAATTTAAACAATTGATCTTTTCAAGATCAACTTATGTTTTATCAGTAATTACTGATTTTTTTATATAATTAAAGAATAAAGTTCAGAATTTTTTTGTGTGGGAAGGAAAAAATATTGAGGAGGAAAACAACATTTAAATGGTTTGCATGTTCTCTCTGATGAATCTGAGGTCTAAAGGCATCCCTATGGTCCTGCCTCAAAGACTCTTAAGCATTTCACTGAATCAGAATGGCAGTCTGGCATTTTTTTTGCCATTTCAACGCCTTTTAAATATGTCAGTTGTTAAAGAATAGTGAGCATATTCACCTGCCTAGCTAAGGGCAACCTTTTTATTATGTTTCTAGTGATAATCAGGCAAAATTCTCCTCCTGTACCAGTTTTACATCACAGTAGCTTTATCTGACCTCTTAACCCGTACTGATCTAAGTGATATTTATCCACTGTACAATAGAGATGCAATAAAAGAAGAATTACCAAAGGCCCCAGGATTAGTATAAGATGCTTGATAAGAGGTCCATCAAAATCATGTAAATGCATTTAGTCACAGTCAAAGAAAAATAATTTCAAATATACATTTTCCTTTGGCAACACATGAGCCATTATGTCAAAGGAAGTTTTTCCCAGCAAGAATTGAGAAAGTATTGCAAAGTTGTGTCCAATATGGTCCAACTTAGTAATCATAAGATGGTTACAGATTTATATGATTCCTGTTCTTTACTACGAGGCTGATTCAAGGGACTTTGCATCATGAATAGTGTCTGCGATTGCAAGATATTTCTTGTGTAAAGCAGTACTATTCAGTGGAAGTATCATTAGTGTGATCAGGCCCTACGTTATGTAAAGTTTGATTTGGTATGGCAGACTGAACATTTAAGTATTTGATCCCAATGCTCCCAAGTTAGGTAGACTGCAAAATGCCATACTTTAGAGTAGGGTTGGCAAACCTGTCAACTGACCAGTCAAATACTGTCAATCAAAAAATATGCAGTCAATTGACCAGTTGATTAGTCAAAGATTATAGTATTAAAAAAGCAAAACAACACTTCTTTTGCAGTTTTCTTGACAGAAATATGATTTCTTATTGTTTCCCAATACATACCTTAATGGAAAATTTGTGCTTTTTCTGTATATTACTTGGACATATTGATAATTTTTATTTATTTATTTACAATTTTTGACCAGTTACTTGACCAAACTTTATTTGATCAGTCAAACACCCAACCCTACGTTACAGTTATAGTGCAGTTTACTAACGTAAGTTACATATTCACAGCTCCATGCTAAAGATTTTGGCCTACCTTAAAGAAATAAAGACGACAGACAGACAAAATTAAAAAATTTTAAAAACTAAACAAAAACAAAACAAAACAAAAAATCACTAGGAAGCTTACTATTGATTTCAGTACAAGCTTAAATAGGATCAAAATAAAGTCAGCACTAAATTTCATAGTTTCAAGGGTTGGAAGGGACCTGAGCAGATCATCTAGCCCGACCCCCTGCCATGGCAGGAAAGAATACTGGGGTCAAATAACCCCAGCAAGATGTTCGTCTAACCTCCAGGAGGTAATAAATTAATAAATCTCAGATGCACTAATGACTTTTCTTTTGTACATGCAATTACTTTTTCCTCCACCCATAAGTGATTGTATACAGATTTAATACCCTGTGCAGCATCTAGACAAGACAGCAAAGTTCTAGTAACAGCTCAACTCTGTTGCCTTTCAAATTTACTTAAACTGCACAGTGTTTAACTGCATAACCCATTTGTAGGCAGAACCATGAAGTTCTTATCACCATTCCATA
>NW_017728948.1:77858184-77867225 GCF_001723895.1 Crocodylus porosus
AAAAAAAAAAAAAAAAAAAAAATCAGTAAAAACTGAAATTGCAGAACAATAGGCCTGCTGTGCAGTAGGTGTGGGGAGCAGCAGCTGTAGGGGAGGAGGTGCACAGGACACCCAGGAGGCATGGGGAGCAGCAGTTGGGGGGGTGGGGAGGGTGCAGTGGAGAGGTGCAGGATGTAGGAGGCGGCACTTGGTGATGAGTGCAACAGTGAATCACCCTTCACACAGTAGCGGGGAGCATATGGCCCCCAGGTCCCATAACCCCCTTCTCCCCCGCTTGTTCAGGCCCTGCTAGTGTGGCCTGAGAGGTGTACTGGACAGTTGTGCCATAATTCAGATGTGTGAATGTAAAACCATGGGCAAAGAACTATATTCTCCTAGAGTGCAATCAAATCAGGGTAAATAAAGCATTAGAATATGTATGAAAATTTACCCGCTCCGTTGCTTTTTTAAAATTGTTAGACTTTCAACAAAAGTTAAAGTAGAATGCCGCACAGAAAAAAGCCTATCTGTATCCAGAAAATTTGGGGTCAAATTAAGTGATATAACAAAGGAAAGCATAAGCTATGTATTGGGTTTATGCTGCTTCTGAAATAAGTGGCAGTGGCAAATTACTATAACCGGATCAAGTTATTAACTGAGAAAAAAACCTAATGTGGGGACACTGTCAGAAAATATTATGGTAGCTATGGGCAGAGCTCTGACTCATTTTAAATACTCTAGTTAGTTATGTTTTCATTAAAAAAAAAAAAATCTGCACCTAGGTAAGTATCTTGAATTTGTTTTGCTCATCCACTGAATACCACATCAGTGCAGTTTATCACGTAAGTTATTTTATGACCGATGTACTATAAAGTTCGAGACACCGCAGATTTTTGCATCCCTTGTCCCTATTTATTTTTTAATAGTGAGATTATGAAGCATTTAAATTTCTTAGGTAAATTGTTCATTTCAATCGTGAAATTCTTATTCACATGGACATCCCTTATTGATATAGTCATGTGTCAGATTCTGCAGGATTTGATCTGAAATGTTAAATTTTTGGTTTATGTATATAAATAGCAGATGGCTTTTTATGTATACAGCATAGGTTGAAGGAGATGTCATGCTGTAATTGGATTCCTGCATGTTCAGAAATCATTATCTGCTCTTGCTTGTTTCATTGTCCTTACAGCAGAATTTCTCTTTCATTCTATTCAGTTCCTCCACAGCCCACTTGACCCCTTTCCCTTTAGAACTTAAAGTGATAGTTTGCAATGAGTGTCATTGCTCTATAAGTGCTCATGTAGTATGAGGGAAAGAACAGGAGAGTGCAGCTTTTGCAACTCTAGAAGCAGCTAAGGAAATTGTTTTAAGGCTTTCAGCTAAAGAATAAAATGAGTTAAAAAACAGAGCTCAAGTTCATTCAATTTTGTTTTCTTTGCAAGTCACTATGTTTAGCAAAGAACTAATGAAGTCTCTTTTCCTAGCAACAAATCATGTTGTACTTCTAGCTGCTTATTCATCTGCAAATACAGTTTTCATCACAGATGTAATGGACTTAACAGGAGGAGGCTATTCTTAAGCACTGGTAGCAGCAGCAGCCCTAGATTTCAGGAGGGAGGACTTCAATGAGCTAAGGAGAATAGATGGGGAGGCACTGAGGTCCCAGAGGGGAGGGGAGTCAGGTGTCCAAGAAGAATAGTCGCTCCTTAAGGAGACGATCCTCCAAGCCCAAAGGGAGGTAATCCCAACATGGATCAAAGGGGGCAGGAGGGCACAAAAGCCCCCATGGCTCACCAAAATCATCCGGGAATGTCTCCTAGCTAACAGGGAGGCATACGCCCAATGGAAGGGAGGGGCCATCACCAGGGACGACTATACTGAGTTTGCTCAGGGCTGCAGGGGGGGCGGTCAGGAAGGCCAAGGCAGGGATGGAACTAGGATGAGCTACCCAGATCAAGGACAACAAGAAGTCCTTTTTTAAATACATAGGGGGAATAAAGAAGGTACCGGGGAACATGGGGCCCCTGCAAGACACGCTAGGAAATCTGGTCATCACACCAGATGACAAAGCTAACATATTAAACAATTTCTTTGCCTCCATTTTCCTGAGCAGGGACCAGATCACCCCCGACACCAGGCCCCACTCAGGCCCCAGGGGAGGCACACCTAGGCCAAGGGTCAGGAAGGATCTAGTCAGGGAACTTCTAGAGGGACTGGATGTACTTAAATCAACTGGTCCAGACGATCTCCACCCCAGAGTGCTGAGGGAATTAGCTGAGATCATTGTGGGACCCCTGGCACGGCTTTACGAGCACTCTTGGTGCTCTGGTATGGTGCCAGAGGACTGGAAGAGGGCCAACGTGGTTCCCATCTTCAAAAAAAGGGAGGAAGGAGGACCCAGGGAACTATAGGCCAGTTTGTCTTACCTCGATCCTGGGTAAGCTTTTTGAGAGAATTATCCTGGTGCATGTCCACGAGGGGCCAGCAGGGGAGGTTATGCTTAGGGGCAACCAACATGGGTTCTTTAAAGGCAGGTCCTATCAGACCAACCTGGTGGCCTTCTACGTCCGGGTCACAAAATCCTTATATGCAGGGGTAGCAGTGGACGTAGCCTTCGACACTGTCTCTCATCCCATTCTGATTAAAAAACTGGGGGATTGTGGTGTCAACACCTACACAGTCAAATGGGTCACTAACTGGCTGGAGGGCCGCACCCAGAGAGTGATAGTGGATGGGTCATTTTCGATCTAGAGGGATGTGGGCAGTGGGGTTCTGCAGGGCTCAGTCCTCAGGCCTGCACTGTTCAACATCTTCATCAGTGACTTGGACAAGGGAGTAAAAAGCACCCTGTTCAAATTTGCTGATGACACAAAGATGTGGGGGCGATGTAGGCACGCTAGAAGGGAGAAATAGGCTGCAAATCAGACCTAGATAGATTACAGGGGTGGGCGGATGAGAACAGATGGGATTCCACACTGACAAGTACAAGGTGATGCACCTAGGGAGGAAGAACCAGAAGCATACCTACAGGCTGGGGAACTCCCTTCTCATCAGTGCAGAGGCAGAAAATGATGACTCCAAGATCCTTGATGCCAAAATGAACATGGGCCGGTAGCGTGGGGAAGCAGTCAGGAAGGCCAACCATACCTTGTCATGCATCCACAGATGCATCTCAAGCAGGTCCAAGGAGGTGATACTCCCCCTCTATGCGACACTGGTCAGGCCGCAGCTGGAGTACTGCATCCAGTTCTAGGCGCTGCACTTCAAGAGGGATGTGGACAACATGGAGAGGGTCTAGAGGAAGGCCACTCGCATGATCAGGGGGCAGCAGGGCAGGTCCTACAAGGAGAGACTGAGGGATATGAGCCTGTTCAGCCTCCACAAGAGAAGGCTGAGGGGGGATCTAGTGGCCATTTCAAACTAGTCAGAGGGGACCAGCAGGCATTGGGCGAGTCCCTGTTCCCCCAAGCACTACCAGGAGTGACTAGAAATAACAATCACAAGCTGGTGGAGGGTAGATTCAGACTAGACATCAGGAGGCGCTACTTCACTGTCAGGGCAGCTAAGATCTGGAACCAACTTCCAAGAGAAGTGGTGCTGGCTCCTACCCTGGGGGTCTTTAAGACAAGGCTAGACGAATACCTTGTTGGGGTCTTCTGACCCCAGTACTTTTTCCTGCCAAGGCAGGGGGTTGGACTTGATGATCTGCTCAGGTCTCTTCTGACCCTATAAACTATGAATGTGTGGTCCACAAAGTGTTTTCAAACTGTTCCCAATAACACAAATCTGAGAATCCAGTCAGTGAAGGAATGTGTCCGACAGTTGCACTGCACTATTCACCCAAGTGAAGGCAAGAAAATTGCCAGTAAAGAAAATCAGCTAAATAATGATTTCTGGAAAGCCAGATAATAAACACTACCTGTCAGCTTTGACACCCGACCAATTGATGGAACCTGCACTCCTATCCATTCTATTGTTGGTTGCCTACATTTCCAGGATGTTGTCACTGGACTCGATATTGTGTCTGCAGGAAGAACTAGTGAGTGCGTAGCATGCAATTTTTGGCCCCATCTCCCATTATCGGTTACAAAGTCAGCATCACCCTACTCAGCCTTATACCCCAACACCTGGGAATGCCTGTCTGAAATAGCATATTCCTTTGGGTTCAGTGCAGAAGTTGCAGTATCCTTCAGTCACCATTTGGAGATAGAGAACTGAATATACTCTTGAATTTGTCCCTGACACACTGCTGTATCAGTCCCCCAAGAGACATTGCCTCTTTTCTCTGAGGGGGGCAAAGCTGTTTTGGCATGCATCTCTGCAGGTAGATAATCGTAATTGTAAATGAAAGGCTTGACACCAATATTAAATATGATTTCTTTAAAAATTATAAATACTTTAAATATTTAAAGTCTGATCCTCATGACTGACTCATCTTAACAATTAAACTTAATTTCATTATAGGATCTACCCTCATGTCTAGTATTGTTAATGAAAGTTACAGGATACAGGCACATCATAGGATCACCAAGCAGTTTACAACAGTCTACTAATGGCACTTTAAAGGAACTCAGAATAATGTAACAGAAACTTCTGATTCCAAACATTTCTTCTCAGATTAACAGAAAGCATGCATGATAAGAGGTCATATTGAACTCTTATCAAATAATGAATACTATCCAGTGATTTCAGTGGCCATTTCATGAATGTAGTCAGAACTGCCAAACAATTTCTGGTTCTGAAAATGAAAGTAATGAATTCCCTAACATTTCACGTGCCTTTCAGTACAAAACTGACAAATCCAAAAGCCCAGCTAAAGCATCTACATTTTTCAGATCTTCAGAGATTAAAAGTTAATATTATCTCAAATAGCATTTTCATTCTCTAGCCTTTTATGACAGGAGTGCTATACAGAACACTATTTGCCACTGTTGCTATTTGGATACTTGGGGGAGGGGAGAGAGGGGAATTCTTCATAGAGATAACTGTAAACAAACACAAAGGTCATATCTGGAAGGCAGAGCAACGAAAAGAGGAAAAAAGGACACCGCAACATCCTAAAATTGTCAAGACCAAGTATGCAAGTAGAAATGAAAGTAACATTTCTCCTCATTGCAGCATGTGCAAATATATGGAAGTCACAATGACTGAATGGAAAATAACCAAAAGCATTTGTTTTCTCAACAGAAACAGAATGCTAATTACTTGCAGGCAAAATGTCAGTAACATAATTACTCTCAAATGTCAATTCAAGACATTAAAATGGATGCTATATCATGAAAACATCTCTTGGGGATATTTCTTACAGAATGGGGATAATGAAATTATTATAAATAAAACTTGGAATAAAATATCTAAGTGAGATAAGGATCTTGCCACTGTTGAAAACAAATAGGATTTAGGTACCATCTAGTTTAGATTCCTATGAAGCAGGGACTAGATACAAGAGATACCTTCCAGTCTTGCATACCTATTCCCACCTGTAAATTTTGATAGTAGTGACCATAATTAGAGCGCACCATGAGCAGCATTTGGGTGCATAACAAAATATCACTTTAAACTTGAGACAATGTGACATCAGTTAATTTTGTAATGGCTATGAAAACCCCCCATGACCACCAATTCTTTTTAAAAAATGACAAACCAAATCATGTGCGATACCAAGCCCAGTGCCTTTATGTAGGGGGAAACTCAAAAATCACAACCCATCTCTCAGTTCAATAACAGAAAAGTGGAAGACTTCACAGGCTACACCCTCCTGACTTCACAAAAAAATCAGTCCAGTTACATGAAATGGATACTATTTACACAACATACATACATACTTGTCCACTCATTTAATATCTTTAAAATAAATTTTCATCCAGCAGATGAACACCAATTTTTGTCTGCTGCTCCCTTTTGCAGCTAACCCTCAATTACATTATCTGTTCTTTTATATAGTTTTATATTAAAATTAAATACACTGAACAATATCAAACATTTTCCTGGTTCGTGGTGCCTTCCTAAAGCCTCCCTTCTTTCCTTCATTTTCCAACCCAGGAAAGTATAAATACCATGTATCCTCTCAAGACTTCTGTTGAGAATCCCTCAAGCCCAGTTGCCAAAAGCTAAATCAGGTCTCACTGATTTATCATGTAGACATCAAGCCACAAAGAACAGATAAGGAGGAAGAAATTTGGTCAGCAAAATAACAACATGCCTTGAGACTGCACTTAAAAAATGTTATTTTCACAGTAGAAACTGTGATCAGAAACATTAATAACTGTTTGCATATGCACAGGACATTTGTGCCGGAAGCAAGGTTTGAAATTCAGATCTTATTTTAGCTAACAATCAAATTAACAGTGCTGTTAAACTGAAGTGGTAGCCAAAGGAAACTCAAATACAGCCTATCATCAAAACTCAACATTTCAGCCTAAACATTTACAAGAAACTATTGGACAATTCTGGGTGCCCAAGTTGGGACAATATACTGAGGTCTGGTTTACAGAAGATGCTGACCACCCACCTCTGACTTTCAGTCCCCTTTGGAAAATGTAAACCTTTGCTTCTATATGTTATCTGTCCCACCTTTCCTCCCTCAGTCTCATCCTAACTACATTTTTATGGATGTCTTAATCTCCTGGTGTACCTTCTGGCTTCTCCCAGTTAGATATTATTAGGGTGACAGTATTTGGATCTTGGGGACCATTGGATTTGCAGCTGAATAAAAAGCGATAACCGGTGGCCTACCAAAGCTGCTAACCACAAGGCAGAATGGTATGTTAAAAGTAACCTTGCAAGACACTTAGGCAAGCATTTTCCTAACAATATAGTAGTGTTGTAAGTTCTATAGCTCATTGTGTAGAAGAAACAGGATGCAAACCACCAGCTATCATTAGAAGATGAAGCAGATTTTGCTTATGAATGCTTATGCTAAGCCAGCCATTCACTTATGCTAAGTAGCCATCTTAACTGTGTCAACCATTAACTGTATAAGGCTGTGTGCTATGAATGAGGTGAAGTCTTAGGAACGTGGAGATGGTACACACTGGGACTGAAAAATAACATGCAACTGGTAACAGAATCTGAGATAAACATGTGTGAAAAGGTGAATGGTGGTTGGTAAAGAAGCCTCCAGAAGCTTCTAGGCCTTCCCAAGTAACCAAAAGAAGCTTGGGTCAGGGTCTTAAGCATGCGCTCATAGCAAAAAGACATGTAAATAAGACATAGGAAATTCCATGCTAATGAAACAAACAGTAAACAGAGGCAGAGCTTAAAATGGGAAGGACTTAGGGTGGAACAAAGAAGGGACAAAAGGTGGGGTAAATGTTAATAAGCATAAACCCAGGTGTATAAATATGGAAAAAACTAAATGTTCATGCCAGCTCCCTGGTTTGTTGGAGCTGGCCCAAAGCTGTCTCCATTTTTAATGCAGCTGTTGAAGAGCAATGTTTGCAGGCGATACATGATGGCACTGATCCATTATATCCCTAGTTGTTGGGTGGCACATGGATTCGACGTCTAACAAACATGATCCCTTGTTTCTTCTTTCAGTTGTGTCCCTTTTCCTGCATGTTCATTGTCTCTCCTCATACTACTCGAGAGGTTCTACATTCAAAACCTGGAGACACAACACATCCTCCCCTCACTGGTACCTTCACCTTAAAGGTGGAAAAGACCTTTTAAATCAGGATATTCCTTCCCCCTGCTGATGAAGACCTGTCCAGCAATAAACTCTTGGAGCTTGCTTCCATTCGTGTGTCAGAAATCCCAAAAGAGTCGATTCATTCTTTGGAAAGCTACTGTATAATCTAATGCATTTCAATTTGGGCTCCAGTTTTACTTATTCCTGAATTAGACTCTATTAAATCCTGAGCCTTTTGTAAGAAAAGGCTGGATTCTGTATTTCTACAAGAAGATTTAAGGTGCCATGCATTAGTATGATGTTTGTTTTTACAAGCGTAAGTAGTTGGAGCCAAAAACAAAGAGTCAGAGCAAAAATAAATACAATGTATTACTGGGGGGGGAGGGGAAATCTGAAAATAAGTGTAATACATTCTAAGTAAATGAAACTGGATCTGAAGTAATTAAAGTACTGGGATATCTGTTGTCTCACAGGGAAAACAAAATCTAATTTTAACTCCTGAAATTCTAAAACATTCATAAACCTGCAAATGACATCCTCATTCCACTGAGAAGAAACATATGGGTGCCAAGTAATTGAAATAGCAAAGCTAAATCAAGCTTAGAGGTGTAAGCATTTTGTTAGACTGCTGCTAGATGTGACTGTTATTAATTAATAGAGGGACTAGACAGTCCTGATGAATTTCTGTTAACAAGCAAACTACTGCAAAAACTCCCACGGTATGTAAAAGCTTCAAGGGCTTGAATGTACCTGTACTGATGCTCCTTCCCCCTCACCTTCCTGAATGACAGATGGCTTGTTAAAAAATAGCACTGAATTGCCATCCCCTTCCATTGATTTTCACTCACTTGCACAAGTCAGCAGCTTGTCCAGATGCTTCTCATTTTTTTTTTTTAAATTTACTAACATCCACAAGGGACACAGGTCCAAACACATAACTACTATGAAATGTGTGCAACATGAAAGTATTGTAAATTGGTACATCCAACCTGGTTTCAAAATGGGAAACAAACATATTTTCTACTTTCCCTCAAAATTTTGGAAGTGCTATTTTTAGCTCTAGTGTTGAAAAAGGACAGCCTCTGTGTGCTCAGATAATCTACTGTAAGCACAGGAGCTGCAAGTCACTACTTAGTTACACCAAGTTTATTCCATATAATTCTATTTTAGTAGCAGCTTGGACTTAGTGCCACAGTGATCAAAGGATAAGGACCTGAAAACAACAGTCCAGTCACAATGAAACAAACATCATGTGACAGAGGATAAAGTACATAATAACCAAAGAAAATATTAAATTGGTGACTACACATGGGGCAGCTTTTCACAAGTGTTTCACTAGTGCTAACACAAGGACAGCCCAGCCTGAAGAAAGAGAGCTTTGGGAATGTGAAAGACAGGGGGTGGACAGCAATACGGCACAGGTAAGGAA
>NW_017728948.1:77867236-77907118 GCF_001723895.1 Crocodylus porosus
CCAGCACTCTTTCCTGCTTATGCAGGGGGTCGGACTCGATGATCCATTGAGGTCCCTTCCGACCCTAGCATCTATGAATCTATGAATCTATAAACAAGTAAAGTCAGCCATCCCTCTGAGTTTGGCTGTTTCCTGGAATCCTTGCGCGTTTGTAGACAACATGCAATTTCCCATTTATGCTGCTGCAACTGGGAAACTGCATTTGTGTTTGCACGAATGGGATTGCCCTCTGCTTTAAAAGTATTTTCAACGTGTTAAACTAATGCTGCTCAGATATGTTTTATTTTGCAGCACTCTCAGCTTACATCACCCTATCTATGGATTTGTGTAGTTGAAACAGTAGGGAATCGTTACTAGTTACTGGGAAGGATTGTGTAGTCAACAACAGCAAGGTTTGAATGAATTTTTCGCATTTGATGCTGCTTTATTTAATCTTATTAAATCATAGTGACCTAAGTTGAGAGTTTCAAAGCTGCTATGAGATTTGGACATCCACTTTGCACTCATTTTAATAGAGAATTCTGAGTCCAAATGCCTCAGATAACTCTAAGTTTCAGGGATGTACTTAGTAGCCGTGTTGTTCTGTGTGACGAGGCAAGCTTTCATGCCCGGTGCAAGCACCAGCCTGTCCCCTGTCCATGGGTCTGCCACCCACCTCCCTCTCCTGCCACACCTTGATGTAATAATATTGATGTAATAATTAGGCAGGAGGCTGCAAATTATACACCCCAATATTGGGGGGCTATCCATTTTAGTAGTAGCTTGGACTTAGTGCCACAGTGATCAAAGGATAAGGACCTGAAAACAACAGTCCAGTCACAATGAAACAAACATGATGTGACAGAGGATAAAGTACATAATAACCAAAGAAAATATTAAATTGGTGACTACACATGGGGCATCGATTCTGAGGAGGATGCAGGGCTCTATGTCACCCCTACACCAGATGGCAGGCAGTCAACTCAATCATCCCCTTCACCCGTTAGCTGTGGTCCCTTCCCTGGGACCTCCGGCTTACCCTTAAGCCCTGGCCCCATCTCAGGCCAGTCAGGACCCTGAGCTTCTTTGCTCTATATGGGCATACCTCACGGTGGGTCCCTGGCCCTTTTGACCCCTATTTGGGTCCTGGCCCCAGCATTGACCAGTCGGGTCCCTCAGGTTAGGTCTAAGCCTCCCGCCTGCACTCAGGGATCAGGGTCCCCTATTCCGGGCTCAGGTGATTCACAAAGTGTGCCTGGCCCTGCAGGGTCACTCAACCCAGCAGGGTCAGGCACTTCAAGAAGCTTACCTGGCCTTCCCTGTATTAGATGGTTCAAATAACCCACCCAAAAGGTGAGGGCTGGGGTTAAGGTGCCCCTACCCACCTTTCAACACAGTGGTAACTGGCCTGGCATTTCCTGGGGACTCCCACACCGCTGGGAGTCCCACCAGACCATCGACTCTGAGGAGGATGCAGTTTTAGGTCATGCTCAGGACCAGAGCCTCCTGCTCCTACCTGCAAGATGGTTCTATGCAGCAACTCAGCCAGCTGATATTCCTTGCCTGGATCCTAGCAGTAAACTGCTCTTGTTTATATAGGCCGCCAGAGTTCTAAAGTGGCCAATGTAATTAAACACCTGCTGAGTGTTTGATCTAGCCCTTAAAGTGACAGGCACCACTGGTGCCCTGCCACAGCCCAAAGCAAGAAGGCATACAAAAAATTAGAACTCTTAGCTCCAAAATTATACCTTTTATTAGACCAACTGGGAAATAGCAAGAAAAGTGTCCTTTTGGAAGATGCTAAATTTTAGCGAATTTGGGATTTTAAAACTTCATTGCAGAATAACAAAAAAGATTTTTTATCATCCTGCCTGCCGTCTGACACCTCCAGGGAAGGACTTCTACCTGACCTACACATCAAAGTGCTACTCAACACAGCTCAGACACACTCTAATGGACTCAGAGGGACAGCCTTCCATCTTCAGCTCCCTGTGTGCAAAAATGAAGTTTATTTCCTACCTATGGGGACTTTTTACCATCCTATACCATCTGTACTTTTGCCAGAGCCTGATGAAGGGACTTTGATCCTGAAAGAGGGCCCAGGGTAGCTGCCACACACACAGAGCATGGCAACTTCTGGATTGCAATCTTTCAGCAGTGGCAAAAGCTGCTTTTTTCCACCACCGCCTCACTTCCCCTACCCCCAGTTGGCATCTGGGGAAGTTCGTCCTGTTGCCCAGTGCCATCTCTGGGGGGCGAATCAGGGTGATCACCCTGGGCTCCATGCTTTGGGGGGCCCCCGTAGAGCTAGGTGGAACAGCCACAGTGATTCTGTGCTGCTGCCAGCTTCATATCCAGTCACTCAGCACCCCGCCCACCCCCACCACTGAATCTGCAGCCAGCTTTCTCCCATCTGGGGTCAGGGCCCTGCACAGGCCGATTTGCCCTAGGTGAAGATCTTCTCCGAAGACTTATTCCTGGTTGCTTTATGTAACTCTCCAAAGACAGCTAAGTACAAGTGATGGGCTCCTCAGCCTCTCTCACAAAGGGGCCTAATAATCAGCTTCCAACATAGTAATTTAATCAATCTCCATGTGGCTTCTGCCTAGCAAATGGAGATCTGGCTCCAGCTCCTGGACCACCTTCCATCCACTCCACCCTCAGGGGCTGCTCATCACACCAGGTGGGCAGAGAGGATGGAGGGAAGTTGGACCCTCCCTGGTGAAGCAGGTTTTCCCAGAGCCCAGGTAGGGTCCCCGAAGCCTGGGAATAGCTAATTTTTTATGGTGGGCCCACTGCGCATGCGCACAGTTTAAAAAGGGCCTGCCAAGGGAAAAAGAAACCCAGTCAGGCTCCGGGAGCAGTGAGATGGACGGGTGCAAGTCCACTGCACCCCCACTCCTCGGAATCCACTCAGCAACCCCCAACTGCTGCGGAGTGCCCCCAACGACCCCCAGTAGCAGCCAGAAGTAAGCAGGGCTCCTGGTGGGAGGGACTAACCCCAGCCTAGCCCCAGGGAGTGGCTAAGCCAGAGCCAAGAGGGATCTTGCCCTGGCCCCTACTTTGCCCAGCCCCCCAGGGAGCCATATGACCACAGCCACGCAAAACAGGCTGCACAGATGCGTTTGTCTGCTCGGGACGTGAGTTAGTGCAGAGTTTTCACAGGAGGGTGAGTGGGAGGGCCCAAGGCCCTGCCTGTGAGCCCCCTAAGGTAGACAGTCCCAGCCATAGCCAGCCTACCAGCAACATTCCATGGATGGGCACGCACCACAACCCAAGGGTCCCCTTAGGGTCTGGCTGACACCCCCTCTAGCACCTCAGAGGCCTCCACCCAGACAGAGCCTCTGGGTTTTGGCTGTGGGGACTGCCTGTCATCTTTTTCAGGCTCTGGGGTCTGGGACCAGGGCCACCTCCCCTTGTGAGGTCTGCTCCCTTTTGGGGTCTCTGGCACACCAGCTGGAGGAGCTCCAGGCTGCAGTTCAGAGACTGCATGCCATCAGAGACTATGAGCAGGAGATCAACTCCTACTGCTAGGCCTTTCCTCACTGGGAGACTGAAGGTACACCATGGTCTCCCTCCAAGACAAGGGAGGACTCAGGGACCTCCCATTCTGTCCAGCCAAGGGGCTGGACCAAGGTGGTCAAGGGCCCCAAGGCCGGCTGCACCAAGGTCCCTGCCCTGCTGGAGCTTTGCAACCGGTACGAAACTCTTTCAGCCCCAACAGAGCCTGCTAAGTTGCTAACTTACAACACAGGCTGTACCATAGCTACCACCCCCACTCTCCCCAAGACAAAACGCAAAGTGTTTGTCATGGGAGACTCCGTCCTGAGGGGGACTGAGGGGACAATCTGCCACCCTGACCCCTTAGCCCGGGAAGTCAGTTGCTTCGTGGGAACCTGAATCCGAGACATTGCGGAGAAGATCCCTAAACTCCTCCAGCCCACTGACCACTACCCTATGCTCCTTATCCATTTGGGCACCAATGACATAGCTCTGAGTGCTCCCAGCTAGGTCATGAAGGGCTACAGGGATTTGGGAGTGGGCCTAAAGGGTCTTGGGGCACAGGTGCTGTTTTCTTCAATCCTCCCAGTCTCAGGCTACGGGCTGAGGAGGGTGAGGAGGATCCAGGTAGTAAACCAAAGACTGTAGTGCTGGCATCATTGGGAAGGCTTTGGCTTCCATGCCACAGTCCACTCTTGGTGAGTGTAACAGGGTGTTTCTTTGGGGTCCATCTACTGGTGGCTCCGCCCATGTGTTCTGGGCCAACCGCCCACCTTCTCACCCGCCATGCCTTGTTGTTAATTGGTTAATAGCTGTTATTAAGTAGGAGGCTACCCATTTTCTTCCCCGATGCCAGGAGGCACTATCTGCAGCTCCGTTCCTCCCCTACACCACAGCCCAAGCCTCACAGATGGTATTTGTAAATTCCTTTTTATGTCAGGATCTAGGCCACTGTGGGCCTACCCCTTTTTCTGCTAGCTAGGTCTATCAGTCAAAAAAAACCCAAACAAATGAACAAACAACCCACTAATCAGGGTTCGACTCACAGGCTCTAGGTTTCAAAAAACACCCTCACTTGGGCTCCTGTCCCTCTGCAGAGCCAGGGTCAGTGCGTGCCATGGGTCCCCTATGAGCCCTCCTCCATCCCCTAATAGCCTCACCCAAACCACCGGTCTTAAACAACAAACAAAACACAAGCCCCTGGGCTATAACAAATTCCAGCCACCCAGCTATAACATCATCCAAGCCACACCCGGGGTGCTCCAGCCCTCACCAGTATCACAGAATGTACCTGCAATCAGGCCTCTCCCCTTTGGTTGCTCTGGGAGAGCTCCTTCCCCCTTGGCTGCTGGCAGGGAACTGCCATCCTGGTCTCAGTCCTGGGGTTTATATGCGAGCCCGGCTTTGCCCCTTCCAGTCACCTGACCAGCTGGCAGGGCTTGAGCCTTAACCCCTACTTGACCAGCCAGCTGTGACCAGAAGGTTCTTAAAGGGGCCACCTTGTCTCTTAGTAACAGGGTTAGGGTTCCCTATTACAGTGAGAGAGGCAGCGAGCTGCTGGGAAGGGACAGCCTCCACCTCTCTTCGCTGGGGAGGAGGCTCTTTTCAGCCAGATTGGCTGACCTGCTCCACCAGGTTTTAAACTAAACCTGCCGGGGGACGGGGAAATTATGGCACTGCTGGCCCACTGAGCAACCTTTGCAAAGCCAGCAGGCCAAGGTACTTAAGGGAGCCCACCCCTGCCCCACCCATAGATCAATCTGCAGGAAGGCTAGAGGCCCCCAAGGGGACATTTGCCTGCCTGTACATGAATGCCAGGAGCTTGGGGGAACTTGTGCTCCTGCTTAACACAAATACTTACTACATCATGGGGATAATGGAGACCTGGTGAGACTCCACTCATGTCTGGACCACGGGTATAGATGGCTATACCCTGTACAGGAGGGATCGAGGCTGAAAGGGGCGGGAGTGTAGCTCTCTCTGTTAAGGAGAACTATGCATCCCTGAAAGCTAATGTTGGCAACCAGGGTGGATGACTGGAGACCCTCTGGTTTAAAATCCATGGGGAACATGGCACAGTGGCCAGAATCATGGGAGTCTACTACAGACATCCCACCTGAAGTCAAGAGCTTGACCAGGAGTTCACCAGGGAATTGGCTGAGGCAGCATGCTCCCAGTCCATGGTTGTCATGAGAGACTTCAACTACCAAGACATCTTGTGGGAAGAGCGCTCAGCCAAATCCAAACAGTCACAAAGCTTCCTCTCATGCATAGATGACCTCTGAGACAAGAAGTCTACAGGCCAATGAAATGAAAGAATGACCGACGCCCAGGAAAAATCCAGCCTACTAAATGGGTACTTTGCGTTGGTCTTTCACCAGTCCTACAGGATGCCTCTGCCCATCACAGGACAGGGAGGCCCAAGTGAGGGAGATTCCTGGCCCTCCATCAATGCTGACCTCATGAAGGAAGACCTTGAAAGGCTGGACACCTTCAAGTCACCTGGCCCAGACAATTTATACCCCAGGGTACTCAAGGAGCTGGCTAGCATCATAGCTCAGCCCCTGGCATGGATCTTCGGGAACTCCTGGCACTCTGGTGAAGTGCCCAAAGACTGGAGGAAGGCCAATGTCATGCCTATCTTCAAGAAAAGGGAGGAAAGTGCATCCAGCAAACTACTGGCCCATCAGCCTGACTTCTATCCCCAGGAAGGTCTTAGAAAAGATTATCAAAGAAGTCATTCTTAATGGACTGGCTGATGGCAACATCCTGAGGGATAGCCAGCATGGGTTTGTTGCGGGTAGGTCTTGCTTGACCTATTTATTTCCTTTTATGACCAGGTGACCTATCACCTGGACAAGGGAGAAGAGATAAATGTCATATATCTTGATTTCAAAAAAGCCTTCAATTTGGTACCCCATGATCACCTCTTGGCAAAACTGGCCAACTGTGGCCTCAAGTCCACCATGATCTGCTGGCTGGGGAATTGGCTCCATGGTCAAACCTAGAGGGTGGTGGTTGACAGAAATCAATCATCATGGTGCTCTGTGACCAGTGGGGTCCCTCTAGGCTCCGTCCTTGGACCTATATTGTTCAACCTCTTCATTCATGATGTGGACATTGGAGTCAGAAGCAGACTAGCCAAGTTAGTCAATGATACCAAACTTTGGGGTAAAGTATCCACAACTGAGGACAGGAGGGCAATACAGGCTGACCTCAAGAGGCTCAGGAAATGGGTGGATGAGAACCTGATGGTGTTTAACACTGAAAAATGCAAGGTTCACCACCTTGGGAGGAAAAATCTGCAGCATCCTTATAGGCTCGGCAGTCCTACGCTGGCTAGCACTATGGATGAAAGGGACTTGGGGGTCACGACTGACCACAAGATGAACATGAGCCATCAATGTGATGCTGCAGCTAGTAAAGTGAGGAAAACACTGGCTTACATCTATAGATGCTTCTCAAGCAAATCCCAGGACGTAATTCTCCCATTGTACTCGGCCTTGCTGAGGCTGCAGCTGGAGTACTGTGTCCAGTTTTAGGCTCCACAATTCAAAAAGGATGTGGAGAAGCTTGAGAGTCTAGAGGAGAGCCACATGTATGACCAGAAGTCAGGAAAACCGACCTTATGATGACAAGTTGAGAGCTATGGGACTCTTCAGCCTGGAAAAGTGCAGGCTCAGGCGTGATCTGATGGCCACCTATAAATTTGTTGAGGGTATCCACCAGAATCTGGGGGAACTTTTGTTCACCAGAGAGCCCCAAGGGATGACAAGGTCTAACAGTTATAAACTCCTACAAGACCGTTTCAGGCTGGACATAAGGAAGAATTTCTTTACTGTCCGAGCCCCCAAGATCTGAAATAGCCTGCCATCGGAGGTGGTTCAAGCACCTACTTAGAACACCTTCAAGAGAAAATTGGATGCTTATCTTGCTGGGATTCTATGACTCCAGCTGACTTCCTGCCCCGAGGTCAGGGGCTGGACGCAGTGATCTTTTGAGGTCCCTTCCAGCCCTAATGTTTATGAAATCTCTGAATACAAGTAGGGTAGCTAATCTTCACCCTGAGAAGACATATTAATGAGCTCCATGCTATTCAAGGACTCTTTTCTAGATTATATTCATTATTCACAGCCATGCTATAGTTATATGTATGACCTTAGTCTTCCAGTAGTCTTAGGATACATACAAACATAACATTTAGATAGACCATGGTTAGGTCAATCTAACTGCCGGTAATGTAGGCTTAAATTCCCTTAAAAAATGGCACACCTAATCTAAAATTAGTTCATCTGAGGAGCTGAACTAACTGTAGATTGATAATGGGTTTGCCTGATCTATGAAGGATTAACGCAATTTAGTGAATGCTTTTAGGCATTCACAGCACAGCACAGTGAAAACATAGCCCCTCATAGGCCCAGGCTGTGCTGTTCCTACCACCCAATCCTGGCTATTTTTTACTGTCCCTCCCCCACCCCAAGACTGGGCAACCTCTCCCTCACTGCACACTCTCCAGTTTTACCCCCTCCCATACCCCAGGCTGATCATACCACTCACAGTTTAGTTTATGAACCAGTCAAGCAAATTCTTGTTCACTCCACATACACTTTAGTTTACTCTCAATAACTGGACCTGACTGGATGCACTGAAGTACTAACACACTACATGAGGTAAACCGAGTAACAGGAAAGTGAGAACAGCAGCATTTGGAATGTGAACCAAAGAGAGAAAACAGAACTACATCTTATATAGTGATACTTACTATTAGTTAACAAGGCTCACAGTATGTTAGTTTATTATGGAAGTGCTCTCAGGTCAGTAGGCCTTGACATCCTTCTTTCAGAAGGCAGAGTAGAGTTGCAGACTAACAATCAGATGTACAACATGAGCTGTTGTAAGTCCTAACTCCTTTTACCTAATGAGCAGAGCTCAGGCTCACAAAACGTCATGCTATACATCTCTGATTTATTTAGTCTACAAGGTGCAAATCTACCCTGCCTTTTGCTCAATTTTAGACTACCTACCTCTTTCACCCTTCATCTACACACACACACGAGTTAAAGTTGGAAGTCTCAAAAGTGCTTAAGTAAAAGTCAGTGGAACTTATGCTCTTACATCTGCTATATTATGGGTCATTGACTCCAATGGGAATGGGCTCCACTTTTTCCAAGTTCTCCAAATGCCTGATTTGCAGCTAAATGAAGTTAGTGAGATCTTCGCTGTTATTCTAAGGGGTAGGCAGTTACGGTGGAGTGCAGGGGAAATACTTATACATAGTTTTGTTTTTAAATAGTTTAACTGGAAAGTCCAGCAAGAAAGGACACAAAGGAGATGTATGAGTATTGTATACAAGGATTGGCTGATAGCTACCTGACCGCTTCAGATAAGAGATTTAACCCTACTGCACTCCTGAGTAGCCAGCAGATAAAGGAAACCCATGTTGACTTTATAACGGCCATCCACTGTTACTCTGCAAACATTTTAATTGCACATATTTTCTTGTGTGCCTCCCACTAAATATTAATTCAGTATGAGTCTAGCGGCAGTCTAACTCTCAGCAAAAGTTTATTAATAAATTCAAAATGTGCATTAAAAGGGGAAATTCATAAATGTTAAGGTTGGAAGGGACCTCAAAGATCATCGAGTCCAACCCCCTGCATAGGCAGGAAAGAGTGCTGGGTTCAGATGACCCCAGCCAGATGCCCATCTAACCTCCTCTTGAAGACCCCCTGGGTAGGGGAGAGCACCACCTCCCTTGGGAGCCCATTCCAGATTTTGGCCACTCCAACTGTGAAGAAGTTCTTCCTAATGTCCAGGCTAAATCTGCTCTCTGCTAGCTTATGGTCATTATTTCTTGTGACACCCAGGGCGCCTTGGTGAGTAGAGCCTCGCCAATTCCCTTCTGCGCCCCCATGATGAATTTATAGGCCTCTCAACCTTCTCTTGAGGAGGCTGAAGAGGTCCAGGTGCCCTAGTCTCTCCTCATAGGGCTTGGCCTGCAAGCCCTTAACCATGAGTGGCCCTTCTCTGGACCCTCTCCAGGTTATCCACATCCCTCCTGAAGTGTGGCACCCAAAACTGAACACAGTATTCCAACTGCAGTCTGACCAGTGCCCAATAGAGGGAAGTATCACCTCCTTGGTTCTGTTTGTCATGCATCTGCTGATGCCATTAACTTTGCTGATGACTCCATCACACTGATGACTCATGTTCATCTTGGAGTCTACTAGGACTCTGAGATGCCTTTCCACTTCTGTGCTGCCAAGCAGGTCATTTCCTAGGGAGGAAAAATGTCCAACACACCTACTGCCTAGGTGCAGCACTTTGCATTTCTCCTCGTTAAATCGCATTCTATTGTTTTCTGCCCATTTGTACAACCTGTCCAGGTCTGCCCATAGTTGCTCCCTGTCCACTTCTCCCCACAGTTTTGTATCATCCGCAAACTTGGACAGAGTACACTTCACTCGCTTGTCCAAGTCACTGATGAAGACATTGAAGAATATTGGTCTAAGGACCAAGCCCTGCGGAACTCCACTGCCTACATCCTTCCAGGTTGATACCGACCTGTCCACCACCACTCTCCAGGTACAACCCTCTAGACAATTTGCCACCTGCCGGACTGTGTAATCATCCTAATCACAGCCTCTTAATTTGTTCACCAGTATGGGGTGGGATACCATATCAAAGGCCTTCCTGAAGTTTAAGTAAACTATATCTACCCCTACTCCCGCATCCAGGTGCTATGTAACCTGGTCATAAAAAGAGACTAGATTAGTCAGGCATGATCTACCTGCTATGAACCCACGCTGGTTTGCCCTCAGCATAATTTTTCCTGCTGGGCTCTCACATATGAGCCTTAATAATCTTTTCAAAGACTTTACCAAGGATGGAGGTGAGTGACTGGCCTGTAGTTACCTGGATTCTCCTTCCTCCCCTTCTTGAAAATAGGGACCACATTGGCCCTTTTTCAGTTGTCCGGGACCTGGCCCGTGTGCCACAAGTGCTCAAATATTCTTGCCAGTGGCTGTGCAATGATATCAGCTAGTGCCTTCAGTACCCTTGGATGGAGCTCATCTGGGCCTGCCGACTTAAACGCATCCAGTCCTTCCAAGTGACTCTGCACCATCTCAGGGTCAGCATTTGGTAATCTGGTGCCCATAGTTAATGGATCACAAAAATTTGCAGGGTACTGTGCTCTCTTTTTTTATACAATGATTTGTAATCCTTCTAGCAGATCATCCTTGCCCTTTGAAAAAAGGAAGGAAAAATGTTGCATTACATAAATACAAAAGGAAACTATTAAGCAGACCTAGATAAACAATCAAACACACGACACATAAGGAAAAACTTTCTGCTGATCTGAAGGCCAGTTAAGATACAACCTATACATTTTGCATTTACAATGCATTTAAGCTGACAATAAATTCCTCTCCGCCTTGCCTGTGTGTCCTCTCAGTACGTAATGTACTTTCTGAAGTGTCACCTGATAAAGCTGATATGGCAACAGGAAGACTAAGCATCTTGGTAACCTTCACAAATGCATACCTTTTATTCATAGTCAGATGCGCTTTGTTGGGGTGGGGTACATGCGTTGGGTTACATGTAATACTATAATACACCTACATGTTTTTACTCTGTTAACTGTTGAGTGAATTTGGTTCTTGTATAAAGCATTAAATTGCTCTAGAGATTAGGGTTCTTTGTTCACATTTTAGGAATAACCAAGGCTGTAGCAATGCAAGCTCCCCTAGACATACTTCTCAGTCCTTACTGGAAGCTTCACATCTATGGATGAGAAGGTGGATGAGTCTCCCTGACAATTCCATTCTTTACTGACACTGCTAACAAAGGATCTAATTAGTACCATCTGTGATAGTAGTTTTCATTATATACTGTCTTATGAATTTTTTCTAGGCAAATTTTCCCCCGCTGTAATACAGATTTGTATAACACACGGCAGTTAGTTATATACCACCGTCTCTGTTTCACCCACGGGAAACTAGCTAATTGTGCAGTATTTAATACGAACAAGCAGAAGAAAGAATATTGCATTAAACAAAGGATACCATGAAGAGATTTTCATCTGTGAAACTTGGTTTCAGATTCTTTCCATACAAAAAACAAGAGGAAACTACAGGCAAAAGCTTATTGTGGAGGATCTCTTATTGGACCAATTGTATAGTTGGGAGGAATATAAAACAGTTTTCAGGTAGGTCCCTCAGGTCTCTTCAGAAAATTATGAGATTTTATAAAAATGCTAAGCAACAACTTAATTTTGAAGATAAAAATATTAAAGAGGGCAATAAGCTTATCACATATAAAAACATTTTCCCAAATATTTTTTTTTATTAACTTAATGAGGTTGCAATGAGAAAGCTGTAGATATCATACGGTCCCCTTCTGTTCCAAGTACTGGGAAAGTTATCATGATAACACTAGGTAGCAAATGACAGTAAGCAGTTACTTTAACAGCAGTGTTTATAATCTTCCATCACCTCTCTCAGGTGGGGGATGTTATCAGACTGTGATAGAAATCAGTGTTTCAATATGGGTGGATGAGAGGATGCCAAGATAGGAGGGTTGCAGGAATCATCTATCCCCTACAGTCACCACCCTGGCAGCATTGCCAGGCTGGAAATTCCAGGGCAGGCAGAGGAGTTCCTGACATGGGTAAGGCTGCAGCCCTCTGCCACTCTCTCTGAACCACAAGTTCTATCACAACACATAAACCCAGCCTTGCCTCCTGCTCTCAAAAACATGCACCCTTATCCCTTCTCACTCTTGAAACAATGCACTCTCTCCCCTCCACATGCTCTGTTCCCACCCCCCACCCATACTTGGAACCACTTGCTCTGTCCTTCCCTGCTCTTGGAACCTGTGTCACATTCTCCCTCCCTCTCCATCTGCAGAGCTTGCCCTGGGCACTAACTTTACTTATTATGCCACTGTCAGAAGGGCAGAGCAGGTGGGAACACAGGAAAGGTCCCTTCCCTGCCAGGATTTTCTCCCATGTGTTGGCCAGCTGCAGTGAGAAGACAGATGAATGGCTCTGTGCACCGCTCCTTCAATAATTTTAAGTTGGTACACAATTGCAAAGGTCTCAGGGTAAAAACAGATGTTGTCTGACATCTCACTTGTGCCACCATAAAATTTTACAGTGGCAAATTGTGAGCAAATGGACATCACTACTCTTCAGCATGCCACATCAAAGGAAAAAATCAGTGGCACAACACAAGGTGATGATAGCCTCTGCTGCTTTATTGTGGCAGACATCTATTAGCTCTGTGAAGAGGAAGCATGGGCAGCCTGAGCTGCTTGTACTCTCCATCCAACCTGGGCAGGTGTTCTTGGGGCTTGAGGGCCCATGAAGCCCCAGAGTACCTCCCTGGGTTTCCCCACTTACAAAGAGGCACCCAGGGGGAATCTCAGGCCACCTCTCAATAAGCAGGAAAGTCAGGGCTCCCCACTCGGGCAGACCCATTCCCCAAGATGGCAGGAGCAAGACTGGCTCACCCACCTCTGGAGATAACATCACCACTTATCTCACGTCATCAAGGATAGGACAAGAGGTGATGTGTTTCATCCAATGAAGAAGATTAACTGTGTCATGACGCATTGCAGCATAGCTGATCTGCTTCATTCAGCAACGTCTATTTCTAGCCTCACTGTTTTTGTCACTGCCTTCTCTCTCTCCCTGAAGTAGTTCTAATGGAGATGTATTTTTGGGATACTAAGGTTTCTGACCAATTGTCTGGTTTAGAGATCTTCTTTTTCTAAAACTGCCAGAAGTCTGGTGGTTCTAATTCATTTTTTCTCATTCTTTATAGTCATTTATAGAAAGTTTTAGTCTGTGACAACTTGCAGGAAGTTTCCAGCATGGATAAGAAACCAAAGGACAAGCTCTCAGAAGTAAGAGAGACCTGGGATTTCCCTGTGAAGTTTGTGCCTATGAGAAAGGGGAAAACTCAAGCACTTCATTCTCAGTCAAGTTGCTCTGTTGGTACCTTCTGTACACACATGAGAGAGGGGGCAGTTCAAAGACTTGAACAGAATCCTACAACATAGATGGAGGAAAGTCTACCCCTACTTAGATGTTGTCCAGTCAGAGTTCTGTAAAACCTCTGCAATGGACAGACTTAAAAGTGTCTGATACATTAACATTATAAAACTTAAAACCCAATCTTTTCAGTCACCTGCACATCCAGATCAATCAAGCCCCTTCTTGTCAGTCCCCAGGGAAAAAAAATAGGGCCCCGTGCAATGAAATGTATTTTATACCCTTGAAAGATGTTGTCTTGGCATCTTGGAAGGAGGAAGTTCTCTTTTTATGCACATAAAATATAAAGTGATCAAAGAGAAGAAACATCTGCCAAAATTTCCTCCTACGGTTCTGAGACCAGAATTTCTACTTACCATAACTACAGAAAATCCCTATGCTAACTGTGTGCTGCTGGAGATTTAGCAGCTTGTACACTACAAGTAGGACCAGTGATATACACTGCCAGGGGCAGATTCAGAATTTGGCAAAATGGGGAGTAGGAAATGGGTGGATGCACCCCTGCTCCCATCCTCTTCTCCCACAACATATCAATTTGGACAGACCAAGCCATGGAAGCCTCTGGGGACTTTTTTACCACCACCAAAACAAATAAAAGTCCCCTGCTTCTCCTTCATGCTCAAAGGCATGTCTCCTTCCCTTTCTTTCTCCCACTCCCCTGCCTGTTCCTTCTACTTTCCCTGCTGTCCTGGGAGATGTGGCTTTGGAGCTTGCCCTTCCTGCCCACTCCAGGTGATAGGTTTAGAGACAGGGGCAGTACCACGATGGGGGTGGTTCTCCCACCCTACCCAGTCCCCTTAGAGCAGGCGTAGGGCTTTAGTATTCATCCCCTAGCCCATCACTAGTCCCTGCAGCTAAGCCCAGATCCCACATAACCAGGCTGGAGCAGGTAGGAGTGACTTTGAAGCTTCTCTAGCTACAGGACAATGGGGAATGCAGCAGCTATAGACACGGGGGCAGGGAAGGGAAGGGGAGGGGAGATGTGCCTTTAAGCATGGAGGTGAAATACCTGCTGGAGAGTCTTACCTGCTTTTGAGACTTTAAAAAGGCTCCCCTGGCATGGTCCAGTCCAAAAGGGGGGTACAACATATCACTGCATCCTCTCTAGATCTGTCCCTGTACACTGCATGCCTCAACTGTTTTGAGAAGGGAATTCCCTTAAAGAGTAAGCAGTAACTCAATTGCCATTTCCACTCAGTTCTTAGCCTCTATTGTGGGGCTGCTAGCAAGAGTGCCACATGCAATGGCAGACAAGGTTTTTTGAGTGAATCTGATATCTTTTATTAGACCAACTTAAATAGTTGGAAAAAAAAATTAACAAGCTTTAGGATTTAAAAACCCTTCATCAGGTTGAGGAAGCCTCTGCAGTTGGCATGTGCTCTTCCTGGATGGAATTTATAATCTTACCTACTAGGAAGTGGACTGAAATGCCTAGCTCTTTTCATAAAAGCCACTCTGTCATTCATAGGCAGTTGTTTTTTTGGACAGTTATTTGAATATAGGTCAAGTCAGTCTGCATCTCACTCCTATATCTCTATCAATGAAAACTGTTCTTGGGACTTACTCAAAATTATTTAAGACCCTCTGCTGCTACTGTACCATTTAGTTCTGCAACCCTAACACACACATAATAGTATTCACATAAAACTTGACTCTTAGTGAAGTTAGAATAAGTCTCAAGTCAATGTGACTGTTTAATTTAGTATTACTAACTTAACTTTGTAATGGCACAAGCCCTTTTTAAGAAAAGAGGCCAAAAAACAACAGATGTCTTGGTATAGTAATGCACTCTTATATTAGAAAGTTTTCTAATGCTAAGTTTTTGGAGTGGCAGAACCTTTGCCTGTTATGCATGTTCATGGCCACCAACTCTTCTGCTGTATTTTGCTAGTTTTTTGCTTATCTTTAAAAGAATACACTAAATAAGAGAGAATATGCTGTAGTTCTTCTAGAAATTCCTTTCATAATCAGGTTTAGAAAATTAGCCTTCCTGTGTTGCCCATGTGTATGTACCATTATTGTAAACAGGGAAATAGCCCCCTTGCTATTATTTTTCTGTCCCACATACAGACATCACTGAAATTTTACTAGCATTTGACTTGAACTAATACTTTAGATTTGAACTTTGTCATACTCTATAGTGCTTGAAACTGGGATGTGTACGAACATTCTTCAATATAAACTCTGTCCCTCTAAATTTCTCTTGTTTTTCCTTTTAAGCCACAAAGGAATAAGGACACTTATAAAAACAAATCTCCAGACAGCTGTGACATCCTCCATTTTGTGGTTTGCATGTAAATAATTGCATCAAATCTCCCACTGCAGGCAGGATGCAAAGGCAGGCAATGGAACCGCATTCCTATATGAAAGTATAAGAACTTCCTGTTTTCCATTTACAGTCTGCTGACTTTTCCAGCCACAACACAAAAAAATTATTACTAGCAGATTTAACAGCATAAGGAACTGAGCAGGTGTTCATTCAAACAGGAAAGCTAACTGTTATATAAAGGTAACACAGCAAGAGTTCAACTTCCCCAATTTATGAACGTTCTTAACTACATGCGCTAAGCAGAAAGTTCACTGCAGCGAATGCAATTTATATGTTGATCAAACGTCACAGAAATTTATCAGTCAGATGGAATTGTTTCCAATACAGACTTTGTTAATTATTCAGCACCTCAACTGACAGCCTTTACTGAAGCAAACTTCTTATATTACCTCTCTTGCCCAAATTAATTAAGTGTAAGCAAGAAAATTAATTTTGTAATGGTTTAGGCTTCAGGCATTCCTGAAAAAGAAAAACATCAAGTTTGCCTAAAGATAAATTTAGAAATTGGTTTTCAGAGAATTTCACTTTATACCCTCAAGTATTCTGCATAGTGTGACAAAATTCAATTGGTTACACTGTTCCACAACCAGGAGAGAGGGGTTGGGAAACTCAACCTAGAGTAAGCAGGGCAGTATCGTGTGTAGGACATATCTTTTACAATGTTGATTCAACCTGAGTAGGAATTAATAATACAAAGCTTTATATCAACTAGGAATGTAGATAGGCAGTTGTTCAGTAGTAAAGCTGTAATTTGTAGACAGTGGGCACATCTACACATTCATTAATGCACCATAGTTACTGCACATTAAATTTAGCACTTGTATAACTAAGTACTAAATCAACCTGAAGTAACTGGTGCTATTCCACAATAGTGCCAGCATACAGCTTTTTAGTAATGCTAACTCTGCAGTAGCTTAATATTACTGCACATTACTGTATTAGCATGGTTTTTGCCCTGCACGCTAATGCAGAGAGTTAGGCTACTGCATAGTTAGCATCTTGTGTAGATGCACCTAGTAACAATCACACAGCATAAGTTTCAGAAGATTTCTCAAGGAATACCACTACAACACATCAAAGCCCCCTTTCATACAACTTCAGTCATATGGCAAGCATTCTTTCTCTTCCAAAAAACAGCTTTCATCACACAGAAATGGAAGTTAGAGGCACAAAACAGGTGGTAAAACAGTCTCTGTTCAAGATTAACTCCTCCCTAGTGGCTCCTACTAAGCTAGTGGATGCACGTAAGGATGGGTCAAGGAAGTAGTAGGGGCAAAAATGAAAGATCCATTACAATGCAGTTCCACCAGACTGAATTTAGGCTTGACCAGAGACATAGGAGCCACACAGTCCCAAAACTGATATGCCAGCTGCAGATGAGCCATCCCCATCACCTGATACTTTGAAATGCATGTGCCATTTGGCACATGGTCTACTATAGCTAGATCATTCATGCAATCCATTGAAGTAGTCCAGGGCTTTCATTCTACAGGCTTTGTCTATAAGTAGGGATCTCCTGAATCCAAAGAGGAAGTGGGCTGTGCAGCTGCTTTTTTAATCTTGCAGGTGCCCCCATGCACCATGGATCCCTCCCCCTGCCGATTGGTGGTGGGGCCCCACCACTCACTTCTGAGCAGCAGGGAGGTGAAAACTGTGGTTTTAAATATGGCACAGTTTTTGCTTTCTGAAAAGTCAGTAGCAAGCAGCAGAGCCACTGGGTCCCCTCAGCCAATCAGCAACAAGGGGGTGCAAGGGGGAACCTGCAAGATTAAAGGAGCAGCTGCACAGCCCACTTCTGCTGTGAATTCGGTAGATCCCTGTGTAGAACAATCTCATGAACATTTGGAATGAACAGATACATGAGCCATCAAGATTTAAAATTAACTTGCTGGCTTCTTTGTATTAAAACTCCTTACCCTCTCTTCCAATTTAACAAGCTGTTGGCTTAATTTAATTCATACTCCCAGTATATGCACTACATGATACCCAGTTCAAATCCTTTGACCTTAGATACATAGATCCTGTGATCCACAGATCTTTGGATACACATTGTTGCTCACAGATTAATAATGCCAACATTTTCAGTCAATGCCACAATAAGGTACATCTCTTGGCTTCTGTTTTATTAATGAAAAAAAAAAAATCACTGAAATGAACTAATTTTCAGCCACATATGGATATTGTTTTGGATTGATTAAAACATCCATGTGTGCCTGCACTATATCAAAACCTTTTCAGAAGAGAAATCAGGATGGTAACTCATCACTAACTGATACTCTTATCTGTGGCATTATTATTTCTTTACTTTCTAGGTTTGCAAGGTTTGGGTCAAAAGGACATAGATCAGCAATGTGCAAAAATTCAAACACCAAAACACTAATTACATTACCCTATACAGGAAACGATATTAATCTAAATAAGGCTGAACAGTAGATACAAGGATGATTTTTAAAAGTACCGAGGACCATAAAGATGAAGGTAGTGGGATTCATCAAGTATACGTGTAACTCCCATTGATTTTAAAGGGCTAATTTTACTGTTACACTGTATACATTTCCTGCCTCTCCTCTTACTGACAGCTTCTACCCTGGAACCAAATTATAGGTACACTCAGCTAGTTCATGGGAGGAAAAGGTATTAAGATTCTGAATACAGTCCTCTATTTCCCAAATCACCTTGTGAGATTTAGGTGCATTAATTACTTCATCAGGCAGAGGCAGCTGCACAGCTAACTTCTTGAGGATGATCTAAAAATTATGTGGGAGAGAGAGGTAGAAGAACAGGTATTCTAGTGCACGGGGAGTTTGTTACACCAATCCATTCTGAGATGAGAGTGATCCCCAGAGGATTCCTAAGCTAAATCAGACTTTATTATTAGCCCATAGAGTAAGGAACAGCAGCAATACAATGATAATGGAGAGTCTTCCAGGGAACTGTCTTTGCAATGCAACAATGTTTAAAATGTATCATATTATAATGAATTCCAGTAGACTGGCTTACTGCCGTGGCAACAGCCAAATTTCTGACCAGACAATAATGGTACCAGGTTTTTTTCACTGCAAATTAAGACTACATGTTTTTTTCTTCCTGTGGAGGAATCTGTTGTAATTATTTTGCACTTGCTGAGTGCTATAGGTGGCCATGTTCGCATGTGTTTAATGTTTATGTAACAAGTGCTGGGTGGATGGGAGACTGGGGCTGCAGCATGGAAGCACTATGCGGCTGGAATTTTCCGCACGGGGTCTCTCAAGGGGAAGTCCAGGGCTTGTCAATCATGTGACGGTCACCGCCCCGGGCCCATGAGAAAGCGCCACATGTAATTAGACCGCCCTGCATCACAGAGAGTATAAAAATCATCGCGCTGTGAACTTTGGGGTCTTTGCGCGCCCGACGGAACGTACCCTACAGATTGAATCGACACGGAGCGACCTTCGGCCTGGCCAGCCGGAGGGAAGGACGCCAGACCCGCCTGATCCCGGCGACCCTTCCCGGAGATACAACACCAGTGTGAGTGGGTGCTCACTGGTGCACCCAGCATAGTTGATTTTGTTTTGTTTAACCCTTATTAATAAAATTAAGCCTGACCTTTAAAGCGAGCGTGAGCTGCGTAAGCCCGACTATCAAAAGATCCTGTCCACAGAATCAAGGTATCCAGTCCCTAAAAATCATAGTAAATTTGTGGTGATGCCTGTTTTCTAACCCCTGTAACTTAAATATGAGTAATTTCCATGACTACCATTCAGTTTTCACACTAGCAAATATTTAACTTAGACACTACATGAAGCTTCCTGCTTTCTTCTTACTAAGAGCTTTCTGATTTCCTTAACAAATGTAATTTCCTGACTCTTTTTTTTTTTTTTTATCAGGCCTCCTGGGCAATCATTCTTTACAAGGTTTTTACAGAGAAAAAAAATCTTCCTTCTCATTCAGAAAACTGTAATCTGTCTTAAGCACTGAACACTTTGAATGAACAAGACTGTGCCTACTCGTAACACTGTCTGGTGAAAGCTTTGTTGTATTCATGGCATCATATCCATCAGCAAATGAAAAGATGGCTTTAGGAGAGATTGCATTAATATGCCGTCTCTGATTCTGATCCAACAGCAAAGACAATAGGAAAGGTTTCTTCCTAGTTTCCTTTATTGCAGAACTCCATATCATTGTCACAAATTTCGTGTTAAGAGCTGTCAGTCAAGCTCCGTTCCTTCTCTTATCTCTCCTTGCTAAGTGAAATTCTGTAATTAGATCAGGGCTAACTCTGAGCTGCTACATGTGTGAGACTTAATTCTGTATCCCTAATGCACCTGCTTTCAGTGCCCCCATGCAAGAATCATATCTAATTATTTCCACAATACAAGTTACCTAGACTTTCTGTTTGTTCTCCTATTGAAGCCACTCTTGTAATTAGGTCCACTTCAGTTGTCTTCCAGATAGAAACCACTGGGTCATTCTGTTATTCTAGTATGGAAAGCCTGGACAAAGATGAGCAAGACCTGGAATCACTGGTCCCTGGTAATGTGGTGCTTCACAGCCTATGTTTTTTTAACAATGTGTCTCTGTTTCATTCCTGAAGACTACTACAGCTGCACAGTCAATAATCATTTCTGAGTTAAAAGGAGAAGCGGTGGAGGGTGGGGAATACTATTCTTTCTAAATTAGCTTTGTTCTAGTGCATTTAGGACTTTAAATAACCAGGACTGGAACCATAAATGAGTTAATGAGACATAATTCCAAACTAGAACTTGAACCACTGTTGGCAGTAAACCTCTGATATTTTCATATAGAGATGAGGTCTGAACTGGCCAATGCAGTACCAGGGTCTGAAGCACCAGTGAATCATATAGCACAGATCTGATTTTAGTTAATACTAGTTAGCACAAAAAACCTTACTAGCATTCTTATCATCATCATAGAGTAATATTGACTCCTGGAGGTTGTGACCAGCTCTTCCTAAAATGGAGTGAAGGTGCTCAGGTAACTGTTAATTAGAGGACACTATCAGATAAACTCAGGAGAAGGGTAAATGTATAAGGCTAGACCACACCATCCTGTTTTAACACAGATATGAATGGTGGCATATAAAGCGTGAATCTTGCAAAGAATTCACAAAAACAGGAAATAAATAATTAGGAAATGAAAAGCATTTAATTATGCTACTAAGCCAGTGATAAATAAATAAATAGATTAAAAAAAAAGAAAAGAAAAAACACACAGTACTGAGAGAAAGAAGTAGCGTTACTGCTGAAAAATAGAGAAACATTCAGAGGAGAGTAACTTCATAAGAACAATGTTGTGTAAAGGAGACAAGTTGAAGGTCTGACAGTGTAAGAAGGCGGGGGGGGGGGAGGGGGGCAAAGAGTATGGCCAGATTCTGATTTTTCAACCTGTTAAGAGCAGTGATGTGATTCTTGATTTACCCCACTGTAATAAGGATGAAAGAAATGAACCAACATAAAAGGAAAGGGCTGGTTACTAAAGCAACAGTTTTTTCTCTCCCTGAAAACATCTAAGTGAATTAATGAGAACAAACAGGGAAAGCAAACTGTGTTTGGTTATTGTTACCTACTGATATGAAGGCATCTCCAAAGGTCCCAATCCTAACTGACTGTATCACACTCAGAGGCACAGGGTTAAATGTTATCCAAACAATCCCTAAGGCTGGATTATTTACATTCTTTTCTTATTTTTGCAAACCCTCAAAATACATATGACTTATGCCTCTTTTTCTGTCTTGGCTTCCAGTAAATGTATTTCTTGTCATGAGAAGCCTGAAGACCATTAAAATTAAACAACAGTGGTGAATGGTTCAGATCTGATTCAAAGCCCACATGGAGAGTCATGTTAAAAGTCATGTTAAAGTCAATGGAGAGACTCCCACTAACTTCAGTCATTTTGGGGCAGTCTATTAATGTATAAAGTACTGTAACAGAAACAAGTACCAGTTAACTATCTACTGAATTTCAGAGTCAGAGGCAGCACTGGAAAAAAGCCTATATTAAGTGAATGGAAATAGTGTTATGCGAAATATAATATGATCCATCTTGAAATACGATGTCAGATCCTCCATAGTAATTTTAAATGGAAAAAGATAAATTTTATGAAGATCCTGGCAACAATAAATTAGACCAATCTGGAAGGTGCTGCTACACTGTGAGAGAGTACCATCAGACTCAGGGTTTTGGAGCTTGGAGGGAGAGGGGGGCAATAGGCATCATACATTACCATCTATAACAGAGATTCCCAACATTTTTTGCCCCATGGCAAACTTACCTAAACAAAAAAGCACTGCGGCACACCGGACATGGAGTTGGGGGGAGGGCACATGACCATCCACACGCAGGTAGGGAGAAGTGGCTTGTGGCCAACTGGACAGCATTTAGAGCTGGAGCCACACTCGCTGCCTGGCTGTGTCTGCAACAGCAGCAGCAGGTGGGGGGGCTCCAGCTCCAAATGCCATAGCACACCTGGACATGGCTGATGGCACAGCAGTTGGGAAATGCTGATCTATAACACCTGACACCAATTTTTCACAGATTTTCTTTTAAATAGTATTTTTTTCCCTCAGTGGTGCTTAAAGGCCTAAACCATACCAGGCTTAAAAGTATTAGGCATTGTATAAAGCACATAATTAATAGAGAAACTGTGCCCTTACAGACTAGAAAGGTAAAGAGTGGAAGAGAATTTTTTTTTCTATTTTACTGGTAGGGAAATGAAGCACAGAGCTTATGTGATCTGCCCAAAGTCTCTAGGAGAGAAGCTGTGAATTTAAAAAAGTCCCCAGAGTCCTCATTTAGTACCTTCCCCACAAAACATTCCTCCTACTCCTTAGCTTAAAAAGCTGTGTCTAGTCAGTATGTATCCATACAATGCCAAACTATTAATTAGGACATTAGCTATAATGGTAAGAAACTGTCACATCTCCAAACAAATACAGCACAGTTTGCAAGGCAGTAAAATCTGAAACTCATTTCTGTACCCTTGGAAAATAGTTTTAATCTACTTAATCAGAGCCCATATGTCATTCATCAGAGTCTTCAGAAAGGATTCTCTCTCTCACCTGCTTATTGCTTTCATTCTTTCACCAAAAGTTAGTCAAAATGAAAAGCTACAAGCCATTCAGGAACAAAATATGCATGGCTTTGAAAAAATTGCTACAGTAACAAAACACATTTTTCTGGAAATTACTGGTACAGGCAGAAACAGCTCATGGAAATACTACTAATACATACACACTAAAAAGAAACAGTGATGGTACCATTGTCATTAATGAGACTTAAATTGTATATTCTATATAGAAGCAAAAACAATGCATTCAAGACCATAGGAGGCATACAAAAAATTATAAGTCTTGGTTCCCAAATGATACCTTTTATTAGACCAACTGGGAAGTCGCAAGAAAACTGTCCTTCTCTGCAAACTTTCAGGATCAAAGTCCCTCCATCAGGCTCTGAGAAAAGTTTAGATGGTACAAGATGGTAAAAGGTCCCCACAGGTAGGAAATAAACTTCATTTTTGCACAGAGGGATGGCTGTTTTGAAGACAGAAGGCTGTCCCTCTGGGTCCATGAGAAATAAAATGAAGTTTCTCAACCAGGGTATGATCCTTTTAAGTAAGTCATGGGAAGCCACACAGCTTCAGAGCTACCTCGGAGATCCAGCCAAAGCTATAATGGGGGATCAATGAAATATCTATAACTTTGTTGTTTTTTGTCTGATTTCGATGAAACATGCAGAAGTGGTAGCCTCTGCTGAAGCTACAGAGCATACCAAGTTTCAAGAAGATAGGAGCAGGGGTTTGAGGGAAACTGCACCCCAAATTCTTGAAAGCAAAACTCATGTCATGTCTATGTGTTACACCACAGGGGGTGAAAACTGCCCAGGTGGTAGCCCCTGGTGAGACCACAAATGAGGTCAAGTTTCAAGAAGATAGCTGCAGGGCTTTGAGGGGAACTGCACCTCAGGATGCTGACAAGGCAAAACCTCATAATGTAGGTGGGTGCTTGGACAACTGCGTCTGTCTTCGGGCACACGGGGGTGGAATCTAGTGCAGGCTTGGGTGCTGGGCCCTGCCAGGCTACAAAGCCTGCCAGCTTGTGTGCGTCTTACTGGGGGAGTCTATCTTTTGGAGTCCTACACCTCAATCAGCTGACAGGCAAAACTCCTGATGTAGGTGGGTGCGTGGGTGACTGCATCTGTCTTGGGCACACAGGCACCTCTGCACTTTTTACCTGCGCTGTCACATCCCCCCTGTGGTGGGCCAGTAGGGGGCGCTCCTGCATTGAGCCACCCACCTCACTGCACCCAACCACCTTCTGGCTCTGAGTGCCTCCCGGGGGGCGCCTTGCATCCATCTGACCCCCTTCCTGGAGCACACTCGCTTGCCTGGGGGAGTAACATAAGCTGCCACCACCCCGAGAAGGGACTTCCTCAGCCCTGTGTCCTCAGGGAAACACAGGCCTAATAGTCCTACGGGTAGTCAACCCAGTACAGGCACTCGGGGTACTTCCCCAAATCGGGGGCCAAAAAGGAAAGTCTCCCTTAGTCTACAGACCTAAGGGGCCTCTTAGGCATAATTTAGACCCACCCCTCAAAAAGTTTCCTACACCAGTCACAAAGGAGAACTTTACTGATTACAGGGGTAGGGTGAAAATAGGGTACAAGATACAGCAATATCATAGAAATCCCATAGAGCAAAACAGCCTGGCTGAGGTAGCCTTTTGATCATGCATCTGAGTTACTGCCAGCTAGATATCTAACCAGATCTGTTGGAGATCCCCTCTGGAGGCAGGCTATTCCTAGCTCATGAGTTATGGGGGAGAAAGCCAGTTTCAGATGGTAAAGCTCCTCTCTACATCTGAGCCTACCCCCAACTGCTGCTGCCCCCACCTCCTAGGCAGTCTTAACTTATATAGCCCGTGACCTCATTCACCTGGTCAAATGGAGGCTAGCACCTGTTGGCTGTTGGCCAACCAATTTGAAATACATCACTAGTTGCTGGTCAGACTCTAGACCACCAGGTAGAAGCTCCTCACCCAGGTAGCTGATACCAGTCACATAGGCAGAGGGAGCAGGTTTCCCCCCTCTCTCAGGAATGTAGCCAGATCAGGTTACCTAAAGACATAGGGTAGAAGTGTGTCTCCTCTGCTGGGCCCATCCTAATCAAATTGTCACAGCACAGAGATTTTGGGGAGAAACAAATGTGGCTTCCTGCCACAACCCCTACCCACCACCCCAGCCCATCCCTCACCCCCTGATGCCTCCATTTACATTTTCACTGACTGGCTTTCTTGCCTGCATTGCAAGCCAGGCCAGCCTCTGGCTTTTTACTATTACTTCCATCCAGGACCAACTGCAGGTACTTCCTCAGCCTAACAAAAGGGTTTTCAGTCCTAAAAGCTGGCATCCCAGGCAGCTAAGCTGAGCTCACAACTGTACCGCAGCCAGCAAGCATCAGGCCTGTCAAAGACGTGACAGGTCTGGGCATTACCCAGGCAGGACTTTCTGCGTGCATGCATTAGCTGCAGGTTATGGTGCTTCCTACCCGCCTTTCACCAGGGGATCGTTGGTCCTGGCATTTACAGGGCTGCCACTCTGCCAGCAGTTACACCAGGCCTCCCTACCCTGGCAAGGTGCAGTTTTAGTGGTCATGTCCAGGACCCGGGGCCTCCTCTTTCTCTATAACCCCAATCCCATACCTCCAAGTTCATCCTGGCAGTGGAATGAGCTCAGCAGGGACATGTTCTTTCCCTACTGGCTGATGATGCAGTTAGTGCCCCCTCCAGCTGAGAGCAGGATATTCCTTGGCTTTTAAAAAACTCAAAAAAGGAAATTCGTGCAGACAGAGTGAGAAGGGTGGCACTCAGTCCGTCTGTAGGTAGAGCTTGGGGAACCCCAGCAGTGGGAGGTTCACCTTTAGGAACACCAGCTGCTCCACCAAAGCAGGAGCCAAGCAGGTGTGATGGGGTGTCAGAACATCCCCAGCAATGCTGAACACCCTCTCGCTTGGAACAGTGGTTGGTGGACAGGACAGGTGTTGCCAGGCAACCGTGGCCATATCCTGCCACATCTGGCTGTGGGTTGCCCAATAGGCCAAGGGGTTGCAGTGCAGTGGTTCCACATTCTCAGCGAGATAGGTAGCCACCAAAGCCTCAGTGCTACCTGCCCGAGGCTGGGGTCTGGTGTGTTTGGACCCCAGCATTGAAGCCACGCCCATGGCCTACACTGGCAATGGCTGGTGTGGAGGAGACTGGCTGGTGCTGGTGCTGGGAGTGCTGGCATGGAAAAGTGGATCCCCCTCTTCCACATCCCCTCTCCTCTGCACTTTGACCTCCATGACTTTGTTGACCAGCACCTGCATCCAGTGATCGAGTCTTTTGGGGCTGCCAGTGCACATGCTCCCCTTCACACTCAGGTTGCACATGCCTACCATCATGTGGACCATACTGGACCGCAAGGGATCCAGCCATCTCCTGATGCCCTCCTTCAGCCACCTCACCAGTGCCTGCATATATGGTGACAGCGGCTTGCCCCAGCCAGGAACACTGATCCCCTGGAATTTCTCCATTTGGTTCTCCAGTTCCTTCACTAGGGGGATCACCAGGCTGAGGAGGGCATCACCAGCACTAAGGGGCTAGGTGGCCTTAAGGAAGGGCTTGAGGAACACCAAGATCTGGGAGATGGTACCCCATTTCCCTCCGTTCAGGGGGGCTGTTGATCCTGATCTCCCCAAGCAAGGCCATCTCATGGATGGTCTTCTGTTGTTCCACCAGCCTTTCAAGCATCAGGTATGTAGAGTTCCACCAAGTCTCCACACCCTGCATGATTTTGTGCTGTGGGATGCTCAGCTCTACCTGTTTCTCCCACAGCATCTTACCCCCGCCCTTGCCCCCTGCAGCATCTTGCCGCCATCTTCCTGCATTTCAAAATCAGCTGGCTTGTAGCAGTAGTGGTGGTGGTGCCATCACCGGCAGCCCTGTCCCCCTCCAAGGCATCCCTGACTATGAAGTGCAGCCTGTGTGCCACACAGCAGATGCCAACAAAGTTGGCATCACGGGCAGCCTTCACCATATTGGCCCCATTGTCGGTGACCATGAACCCCTGGGTGAGCTCAGCCTGCCCAATGAGCCACCCCTGCACCATGAAGGTCATGGCCCCCATGATCTCCCTTGCTGTGTGGGACTCATCCAGCACCTCAGCTTGCAGTAGAGCCCACCAAAAGCCTGACTGAGTGTACCAGTGCCCTGTGAGGGAGAGGTAGGTGTTATCACCACCCTGGCTGCTCCAGATGTCCAAGATGAAGTACAAGGCTACCTGCAGCCCTGCCTTATCCAGCTCCTCCCTCAAATACTCCCTGCATACCTCATACATGGAGGGCACCCCCATCCTGCTAAAGGTAGTGTGTGTGGGTGCTTAGTAAGATGGGGCCAGAAGTGCTACAAGCTGCCTGAACCGTGGCTGCTCAACTAGGGAGAAGGGCTGGCTATCCAGAGGAAGCAACTCCCAGTGGTCTGGGTGATCTTGCTCACCTTTGCAACTCACCCTCCTTTCTGTCCATTTGTCCAGGGTGGCCTGCCTCTGCAATGGGGGGAAGGGGACTTTGGAGCAAGTGGGGGACTTCACTTTTGGCATGCTCGCACTGGTGCCAGGTTGAGCAGCAAAAAGGGCAAGGGGGTGCTGCCTCCTCAGATGCAGGAGCATCACCGTGTTGAAAAAGTGTTTCACATCCTTGCCATGGCTGATGTGCCTTCAGCAGTGCAGGCAGATAGCAAACATGATATCATCTGCCAGCTCAGAATGCTTCCACACTATGCTACTCGCCTGATTCTGGGTTGAGGATGAGGATCCTGCCTTATCCCACCCTCAGCAGGCTGAGGCTCAAAAGCAGGGTGAGCTGCCTCAGTTTAGCTGCTGGCCTCCACAACCTCAGCCTCCTCCAAGGTGCTGCTTTCTGGAGGAGACCTGGGTCTAGGGGAAATTTGAGGGGTGTGGAACACAAACTCTGACCCCTTCAGTCCCCAGAATTGCTTGAGCCAGTACGCTCAGCATCCCTGGTTCCAGCTCCTGCTCCTCTTCTGGCAGTGGGAGGCTCACACTGAGAGATGAAATTGGGATGGAGGAGACAGTGATTCCACTGCTTGTGCCCACTTCTGGACTAAGTGGAGGTGGTGCAGGTGAAGGGATGTCAGGTGCAGACACTGTTCCCACCTCCTTGCTTCCACTGGCAGCACTGATGTCATGGCTGCTTAGGAAGAGAATGCATCTGTGTTTGGAGGGGTGGGGCTTGCAGCTCTAGCTTTCACCTACCCCCTCTCCTTCCCCTGCCAGAAGACCTGGTGTAGCAGGGCACTAAGGTGCCTGCTACTGATGATAGTAAAATGGGCTCAGCTGCCAGTCACCAGGGCAGCACAGGTGCAGGTTGTCAAGACAACCAGTCTGGTCAGCTGACCAGAAGGGGGCAGGGCCTGGCCTTTATAAACAAGCCAGGCTGAGGCCAGAGGTCGGTTTCCCTTTGGCAGCTGAAGAAGCTGGAGCAAGCAGAGAGAGCAGGGCAGAGAAGCCTGATGGTCTGAGCAGTATCTGCCCAATGATACTGGGTGGAGGGAAACCCTGGTAGGGATATGAATAGAGCTATGGATAGCCAGTCAACTTGGAATTTATGTTATAACACAGGAGTGTGAGGTTTTTATTTTGTGGTTGTTGTTACACCAGAGGACTGGGTGAGGCTTAGGGGTGGAGGAGGCCTCATAGGAGCTCCCCAGTAGTGGGGGGGGGGGTTCCTAGCGCTGCAGAGGGCACTGCATTTTGGGGTGTCCTGATCCTGGCCCAGCGTGAGTGATTATTGGGAGGAGCCCAGTGTGGGTGCACACAAGAAGCCCTAATGGGGCATAAGACCCGAGAAAGCAGGTCTGGGGCCAAGTAAGGCTGAGGCTGCCTGAGCCCCGTTGTGAGAAGCCCAGTAGGTGTAAGACCCAAGAGAGGTCTGGGGGCCAGGTAAGCCCAAGGCTGCCTGAGCCCTGATCTGTGGGGGCCACAGGCCCCAGCTGGGGGGTGGGGGGCCAAAGAGGGTAGAAAGGCAGCCTCCCTTGAACATATTAACACCAAAGACATGGCAAGCAAAATAAAGAGGGTGCATTTAAACTGGATTTGGCACAGTAGGTAGCGGTGCTAGGGGAGGTCATGTGACCCCTAGAGGTTGCCCTGCCACACCTAGCACCTGTCTTTCCAGCACGCTTCATATTGTTGATCTCTCCTGTGCTGCAAAAGGTGTGCGCATGTGCATGCATGCGCATTGGCCTCTTCCTTGATTGTTTGCTTCAATGTTAAGAGTTATGAAAAAAATGTTGTGCTGCCTGTCTTCTCCTATGAACATCTGACCTTTTTTTTTTCCTTCTTTATAGTGTGTGCGTGTGTGCATGCATGCAACCTGTGTGCCTCCCTGCACTGTGATGGATCACACTGGCAGGGGAAAACTCCACTTTGTTTTTTCAAACTTTCCACAAAAAACCCAGAGCAAATATAAATTGAAAGAAATTAACTGAATAGTAATAGAATAGCTAAGCTAAGATCAGCTAAATCCTACCCAATCCTTTCTACCAACAAAAAGGAGCAGGCAAGTTCAACTACTTAGTAAAGCAAGCAAGCCGAAATGCTTGAGTCTGAAGGTTCCTTTCTCACGCAGTTCCTGAGAGGGAACAAACTAGGAAAAGGCACAGTGTGCCTCCAAACAGAGGCTTTTATGCTGTTTCTAGATTCTTCCACCCCAGAGACTGTTGTTGGAAAGGCAGCCAGAAAGAAATCCTTCTCACTGGCTGCCTTTCCATGTCAGTCTCCCCGCCCCCCCCTTCCCTCTCCCTCCACTTACTCTCTCACCCTCCCCTGCTCCCTCTCCCTCTTCTAACTTTCAGCATCTGAAGTATCCAAAGCACTTCCGAAGCTCTGAACCACTTTGGACAGCTTAACTGAGCCCACACTTCGCTCTGGGAATACTGCTTTGGATGCCAAAGTGTCCGAAGCAGCCTCAGATCCGAAGTCTCGCACAGCCCTAATTGTTAGGTCTAAAAACACTAACATATGGTTCAGAAGATAAACCCAGAGATATCAAATAGGAATCCATAGCATCAGAAACATTCTGACCTGTGTCTTTCTATGTTCTTTTCAACAGAATCAAAACAATAGAAAATTAGGGTTGGAAGGGACATCAGGAGGTCATCTAGTCCAGATCTCTGATCAAAGTAGGACCATCCCCAACTATATCAACCCAGCCAAGGCTTTGTTTAGCCTGGTCTGAAAAATTTCCAAGGATTGAGATTCACCATCTTCCTGGGTAGCCTGTTTCAGTGTTTTACTAGCCTCCTAGTGAGAGTTTTTCCTAATATGCTAAACTTCCCTTGCTGCAATTTAAAACCATTGGCCCTTGTTATGTCATCTGCCACCACTGAGAACAACCTAGCTCTGTCCTCTTTGGGACTACCCTTCAGGTAACTGAAGGCTGCTATTAAATCCCCCATCAGTCTTCTCTTCTCTAAATGAGCCCAGTTTCCTCAGCCTCTCCTCAGAAGTCACGTGCTCCATCCCCCTAACCATTTTCATTGCCCTCCACTATGCTTCCCATTTGTTCCCATTCTTTCTGTTGTGGGGGGCCCAAAAATGGGACCAGAAATCCACATAAAGCCTTACCAGTGCCAAATAGAAGGGAAGAATCACTACTGTTGATCTACTGGCAAGGCTCCTACTAATTCAGCTCTGTATGCTGTTAGCTTTCCTCTCAACAAGGGCACACTGTTGGCTCCCTTTAAGCTTATTGTCCACTGTAACCCCCAAATCTTTTACTGAAGAAATACTGCTTAACCAAGATCAAAACAGATCATAATCTGTTTCCAAACCATAAATGATCAGAGAAAAAGAAAAACAATGAAACAGTTCCCAGCCTGTACTTGTCCATGGGATTGTTTGTTCCATCCTACATGCAGGACTTTGCACTTGCCCTTATTGAAACTAATGAGATTTCTTTTGGTCCAATTCTCCAATTTGTCAAGGTCTCTCCAAATCATAGCCCTACCTTCCACCACATCTACTACTCCCCCCCAGCTCAGTGTCATCTGCCAACTTGCTAAGGGTGCACTCCATCCCATCTTTTAGTTCACTGATGAAGATATTGAACAAAACCATCCCCAGGACCAATCCCTGGGGCACTTCACTTGATACCAACTGCCAACTAGACATCAAGCCATGGATTACTACCCTTTAAACCTGACAATACAGCCAGTTTTCTACCCACCTTACAGTCCATTCATCCAACCTGTACTTCCTAAACTTGCTTGCACAAATGTTGTGGGAGACTGTATCAAAAACCTTGCTTAAGTCAAGAATTGCTCTATCTGTTTTCTGCAGTCAGAACATTAAGTGAAAGATGAGTGCTGGCATTTTGTGAGAGGTAGCTTAAAACTAATGAGGGATATATCTTGAGTCTAAACATGTTGACAACCACTGCTTTAATGGCTCTAAATCACTAGACTAGAAATGAATCCATTCCTATAACTATTTATTTAAATATGCACTTTTTAATTATTGCTATGGGGTAGGCCTGTGCAAATAGGCAGCTATTCAATTCGGCTTCAGATCCAGCCAATTCAGATGCTAGTGTTCTGATTCGGAGCTCCAGATTGGTTTCCTGCTTTGATTTGGCCGAATCAGCTCCGAAGCTTCGGAGCTGCTTCAGAGATCTGGCCATAGCGTATAATGGAGAATCAATGAAATACCTATAACTTCACTGTCTTTTGGCTGATTTGAATGCCTGCACCCCAAATTCATGAAAGCAAAATTCATGTCATGTGTATGTGTTACACCACCATGGGGTGAAAACTGTAGTGGTGGTCGCCCCTGATGAAGCCACAAAGTCTGCCAAGTTTCAAGGGGATAGGTGCAGGGGGAGTCTGGCTTCTGGGGCCCTGCATCTCTGACTGCTAACAGGCAAAACTCATGACTTTCATAGACATTTCATAGATTTCATAGACATTAGGCCTGGAAGGGACCTCAGGAGATCATCAAGTCCAGCCCCTGCCCAAAGGGCAGGAAGTCAGCTGGGGTCATACGATCCCAGCAAGATAAGCATCCATTTTACTCTTGAAGGTGTTCAATGTAGGTGCTTGAACCACCTCCACCGGCAGACTGTTCCAGACCTTGGGGGCTCGGACAGTAAAGAAATTCTTCCTTATGTCAAGCCTGAAACGGTCTTGCAGGAGTTTGTGACCGTTCGACCTCGTCATCCCTTGGGGCACTCTGGTGAACAAACTAGAGCTAGAGGTGCAGGGTCCCAGAACCCCTGCACCTATCTCCTTAACAGCTGTCAGGCTTTGTGGCCTCAGCAGGGGCTACCATCCCTGCTGTGCCTTAACACACAGTGTCACCCATGTCACAAGTTTTGCTTGTCCACAGCTTGAGGTGCAGTTTCCCCCAGGCCCCTGCACCTACCTCCTTGAAACTTGACAGGCTTTGTCGCCTCCGCAGCGGCTGCTATCCCTACAGTTTTGAACCCATTGTGGCTTAACACATACACATGACATGCATTTTGCTTTCATGACTTTGAAGTGCAGGTTCCCAGAAACCCCTTCATCTATCACTTTGAAACCTTGTATGAATCATGCTCTCAGCAGGGGCTACCATCCCTGAAAGGTTCATCCAAATCAACCAAAAGACAATGACATTGAGGATATTTCATTGATTCCCCTTTATACTCTATGGCCAAATCGGCTCCGAATCTTTTCCGAAGTGATTTGGAAGCTCCAAATCAATTTGGAAAAGCTAAAGCTTCCAGCGACTAGATTTGGATTCATAAATTCAGCCTCTGAATCATCCAAATCATGATCTGAAGCTTTGCAGAGCCCTACTGTGGTGGTAGGTTATAGGTAATGGCAGACTTTTCTCGAGATTGTGATAGCCTGGGCCACTCATGCCAAAACCACCTCTATATTGTAAAACTTTCACGTGCCAGGTTCTAACAGTAACTTGTGTTGAAGTAGATCATCTCTACCGAAGTTGCTTTTGTTATAAAGATAATGAGATCATAATCTGTTTCTAAACCATAAATGATCAGAGAAAAAGAAAAACAATGAAACAAAAGAGAATTAAATGCTAAAACTGAAAGGTATGTTGCATAGATCTGTCTCTCTCCTTTACCAAATGTTTCAGGAAATGGATAATAGCTTTAAAATAGGGACAGATGGTTTATAAACAAACTGTTTCATATATGTTGCACATTTGAAAAAGGCACCTTTTTTCAACTATCATATGCAAACTCCTGCCAGGAAGGCTGGTGGCACTCTCCCACCAGCCCTGATCCCAGCCAGCATGCAGCTTCTGGCAGGGCTGTTCCCAGTGCAGCTGCAGCCAGTTGGATGCTCCTCTGCTCCCCTCACTTCCAGTGGGAGCCACCAAGCTGAAGCTTTGCTCATGTCCCTGGAGCAGCTCAGTAGGAGCAGGAAGAATGGCCACTGGAAGTCAAGAGAGCACAGTAACACCCACGCAGCTATACCCACACCAGGAACAGCCCCACTGGAAGCTGTGCACTGGCCAAGGCCAGGGCCAGGGCTGGGGGGACTGTTCTGCTCTCCTCACCTTCAGCTATGGCTACTGCTCCTGCCCCTGCTGTGCCATGCCATGCTGCTCCAGGTGTGTGAGACACTTCAGCTCCATGTGGCCTGCCCAGCACATGGAGCTCTGTCTCCACCTCCTGGCCACCTTCCATCTTCCCTGCCCACCCACAGGTGGTTGGTCATCGCACCAGGCAGGGAGAACAGGTGGAAGGCAGCCAGGAGCTGTAGCCAGAGCTCCATGTGCTGAGCAAGAGCCACCTGGCTAAAGCTTCCCAGCTTCCAGCCCACCCAGAGCAGCATGGCAGGAGCAGCAACAACCACCACACCTGAAAGCAAAGGAAACCAAACAGCCTCACCAGCTCCAGCCCTGGCAGCACACAGCTTTTGATGTGGCCATAGACATGTGGGTGCTTCTGTGCTCCACTTGCCTCCTGGTGACAATGCCAGCCTGGCCAGCTGCAGCCATGCTAGGAACAGCCCCACCAGAAGCTGAGCGCTGGCTAGGCACAAGCTAGGGCCAGGGTCAAGGCCAGCAGGCATGCACAGCAGGTGCACAGCATGGGGTGCCCCAGGAGGGGCTCAGCCCCATGCGGAGCACTGCAGAAGCAGCCACCGACTGGGCAAGCTCTACTGCATGTGCCCTCCACCACCCACTCCCTCCCCTTGTCCCCAGCTGGCTCCCAGGCAGGCACCCCCCACACATGCACACACACCCCCTCACATACCCCCATACAGTACCTCACCACTCCCTCCTTCCCCTCACCTACTGCTGGCTCCCAGGCAGCCCCTCACATGTGCATATGCCCCCACCATACACATACCTGACAACCCCCCCTGGACAGGGCATGAAGGGAGCGGATCATGCCTGTCCCATTCCCCACCCACCCAAAGGCCCCAGTGAGAATTTTGGCAAGTTGTTGTGGGGGGGCGGGATGCGGAGGGGTTGATATGACCTGTGACAGCTCTTCAAAACTCACTATGTGACAGGCCGATCCCACAAGATTCTAGCACTGCTGTTAGTGGAAAGACTGGTGTCAGACAGCAAAAGCCCAGAGCCCGCGGGGGTGAGACAAAGGGCCGAGAGGTCCAGAGCACACAACAGCAGGGTGGGAGCTGGAGCCTGGGGACCCATAGTCCTAAGACAGCAAACCTCAGATAGAGAGGTCTAGCCAGAATAAAGTGGGCTAAGACCAGGGGCACTGCCCTCTAGATAGGAAAGCTGTCCCTAGGCTAATCATAGCATCAAGGTATGGCAAGTGAGACAACAGGGTGGGATCCTGGGAGGCCAGAGGGGGCAAGCAAGGTGAGGTCCAGGCAGCCATCAAGGAGTGACTTTGCTGCCCCAGCTCCGCTATAGATGCCTAGCACCTTAGAAAAAAAAACAGGCCATGAATGAAGCTGCAATTTAGGCACATACTTTAAAAAAGTATTTGTTCCAGATCCACAGGGCCTTCCCTGGGGTGGGCAAATCAGGGTGACCACCCTGGGTCCCACACTTTGGGGGGCCCTCAGGAGCTGGGTGGAACGGCCACAGAGACTCTGTGCCACTGATGCTTGCTTTGTGTCCAGCCGCTCGCTACGCCCCACCCTCACCGCCAACGCTCAATGGCAGTGTTGGGTTCGGGGCATGTGGGATCGGAGTGGGGGCAGGGCCCCGCATGAGTGATTTGCACTGGGCCCCACACCCTGTTTGTGTTGGCTCTCCAGATCCATGTTCCTTTTAATTCTACCTATCAAATTAAAGGCAATCTCCCTTCACTTGTTTTTGAACCCAGTTACATTTATCATTCTAATAGCCAAAGATATTCACAAGTGATAGCAAAAAATCTTTTTCAAAACTTCCCTCTTGCAAACATAGTTATTAGTCTCAGGAAAGTACTAAATAGTTTAATCTAGCACTTAAAATTCCAAAAGATACTTCCAAATAACTTATCTTTCTGCATAAGTCAGTGATTTCACCATCTCATCTAGCAGCTAAATGATCTTCAATGCAACATTCTATCTTCTGTACTTCAGAGAAGACACATGAAACTGCTTTCATGTATAGGAAACCTTTAGGTCTGTACTGGAATCTGCCTTTTGTTTGTGCTACAGCAGGGAAATCTATATGACATTTATCCAATCTAAATGGTTTTGCATGTATGATATTTTAATGTACTGGATAGGAGGAATCAAGGATAAAACTATCATTTCTTTAATGCCTATCAGGTAAAGTGGGAACAGTTGTCATATGGTTCATGTCAGAGTAAATATGCTACCTCTTCAATCTGCAAAGATGGCTAGGAGATTTGTTTCCAGTTCCTAAATTTTGCAAACTGAGTGGAGATGCATATTATAAAAAGGGTTAAGGTTAATGCATCACAAATAACACAACTTGCTTTGTAGCTAACTTCTGGTTGGTTATAATTAAATGCTAATGAATGGGATGCAATGTATTTTGTAAAAATATGCATTGCTTGGAAACAAAAACCATCTCTCCCATCCTCTTGCTGAAGTTAATTCCATTGTAGAAGCCCAGTCCAAAGTCCTCATAAGGACAGGTAGGATTTACACATGTGAACGCCAAAAGCAAAACAAGCATGTGTGCAGGATCCAGATGCCTTCACGCAGGGTTCCATACTTTGTCCAGCTATACTGGCATGGAACACAGATTTCAGAACAGAGGCCACGCAATTTTTGCCTGCACAGATTCAGTGGCTCAAAGCCTCTCCAAAGAGAAAACAGAGAAGTTATAGCTGTGATTCTGAACCCCAGCTAGTGAGAAACTGTCACCCTGGAAGCCTACTATTGGGTATATTTCTAATGAGTACTTAACTCATTCCTGCATAATATTTGCACATAAGCTGAATTATGTAGCTTTTTGCAGCGAAGGATAAACTTCAAACTCTGCTATTATTATTCAGCTGAAAAAGCAGGGAAAAAACCTATGATTTTTGATAAGCTACTAATAATGTGTATAGACTAGCAAGTTTTCACTGCACAGAAGAACATTATCCTTTTCCCCTCCCCCATAAAAAGCAGCAAAAAAGGCTATTCTCTTTATCCAAGTTAAACGACTGGGTTTTCCCTATTGGCAGGCTGAGTTTCAATGTATGTAATTATTATATTAATTTCTCTTTAACAAGTCAATTAGAAGTATTATATTATTTTAATTAAAAAAATTAAATTGAACTGTCAGTTGTTTCTCAGTAACTCCTAATAGATGTCTTAAATGGACTCCTCCACTAATGAATTTTTTACACAAATTAGATTAGATGGAAAGCTTATACTCTGCCAGAGCGAGGCACTTAAAAATGATTAGTACAGAAGAGGAAGGTCTCTTACATTCAGACATCTGGTAAACTGTAGCTAAATTTTAGTGGCAAATTATTTGGTTTTAATGAGAAATGGGCCCAAGCCACACATTTAATATTTGAATGAAGTGTTCAAATCGAGTGTCATTTCTTACAATTTGCCTTTGGCCATGATCCTATGAATAAAATTACCATTAACACAGTGTATACCAGCAGGAAGAGCTCAACATGATCCAATGGCTTTAACTAAGACCAAAACATTCACTCTGGGACATGCACTGAAAATGTTAATGAAGGAGGTAATTAACCAGATTACCATGACAAAGGAGAGAAGAACTGTCACTTACAGTGGAAATAAATGTTGCCCCTGTGCCACTTCAAATGTTTGTATGGCAACACAAGTTGTTAGCAAACATATGTCCTGGCCCATTACTGCATTCGAAGTGCTCAAAAATGTTGCTGCAACAAAAGATGGTCACTGTTTGTGACTCTTTAAATGGGAAGGCATCTTTTTGCTTATTGTCTACCATGAGAAGTCCTGTACAGGAGAATTCCTGGGGTGGGCTTGCTAACATGTGCCCTGCAGGTTCACATACCAGGCTGTCATGCCCTGAGTCAGGATGTGCATCTGCAGGAAAGCTCCTGGGACATGTGTCCAGAAATTGGGGAGCCTCCAGGAAGGTTCCTCTTTGAGCAGAAATGCACCCTGACTTGGGGTTCAGGACCTGGGTAGTTGTCCTTCAGGATCAGGCCCCTGAAGCCCCAGGAGTGCCAGGGTCCTGAACCTACAGGACAATGGCCCCAGTGACATCTGTATACACCTATGAAACATCAGCTTTTCTGGCACAGCTGATCCCACTCCAAAGATGATATCAGTTTATAGCCTTAGAGCCCTAGAAATTAAGGCTGATTGCCGTTCTAAATTTCTATAACAATTCATTCTAAAGTTGCTTTGAACTCAATCAAAAGCTAACAACATTGGTGTAGGAATTATTGGGTGAGTTGTGTGACGTCTTTTCATGTAGATGGTCAGACAAAATAGTCATAGCAACCACTTTTGAGCTTAAAAATTACTAGCTTTACATGCATGTGTAGTTTCATTGCCTTTGATGGCAGTACTCATGTTTTGGTGTTTGCACAATTGGTGACTTCATTTAATCACTCAAGGAACAAAAACCTAAACAATCCTAAATGACCATATATTTTCTCCTCCACTGCTGTGGTTCCTAGTTACCTTTGTCCCATCAAGAAATTCCAACATTTGACTGCAATGTCTGACAGTATCTTGACTGCAACTGACACTATCCATCTGCCAGTATGAGTCATGACCAGGGATCCTGGTTTGCCATGCTAAAAAAAATTACAAATTCTCTGATAAAAATCCCAAAATCCATGGTTAGAATTAAATGCCCCCCACAGCCCTTCTGGTGTCCCTCACTCCCCACCCCCACAGCCCTCCAGCCTTTCTTCTGCCCCTTGCCCCCACCCACAGCCACAGCCACCCAGCCTTGCTGGAGGGGCTCCCAGCTGCCAGAGCTATGGGGCCAGGGACCTCCTGCCCCAATGGCAGCCTCAACCCCCTCTGCTGCCTGCCTCCTGCAGGCTCAGGCAGGGCCAGCTCCTAGTGGCAGCATGCACTCCCAGGGGGCAGGGGGGACCTGCATTCCCCCAGATCTGTGCGGGGGGAGGGTGGGTGTGCACTGTGGGCTCATGCTCCCCACCCTGCTGCCCTCCCGCAGGCACTCCAGAGTGCAGTATGTGCAACCTGGTATGTCAGCACAAAGAGGGGACATGGATGAAAGCTGCAAGCTCTGTGCTGCCCTAGCCATGCTTCCTCTGCAGGCAGGGGCAGCAGCGAGGGGTGTAACTCTGCACTGCCCCTGTGTGCACACAAAGCATGGCCAGGGCAGCGTGGAGCTTGCAGTGGCTGGCAGCTTTTGTGCATGGCCCCACTGTGCCCTGCCACATCAGTTGCATACGCTGTGCCCCGAAGGGCCTTGGAGAGGGAAGCAGGGCAGGGAGTGCAGCATTTATGACCTTTGCATCTGGCCAAGCACTCTGGCTGGGAGAGGGGAAGTTTGCAGTCTCCCCAGTCCTGGCTGGAGTGTTTGGCTAGCTGAAAATCGCCCCTCCTGGCCAGAGAGTCCCCAAGCTGGCTAGAGGCTGAGGGAAAACCTTCCCCTGCCAGACTACCTGGCTGGCTGTAAACCTCTCCACTCCCTCATCCCCCAGCCATCTTGGGCACTCCCCAGCCAGGCACTCTGGCCAGGAGGTGGGGTTTGTGGCTGGCTGGGAGTGGCAGGGGTTTGCAGCCGGCTGAGCACTCTGGCCAGGAGTGGGGAGGCTGTAAACTCCCTCCTGGCTGGAGTATCTGGCCGTCTGCAAACCTCCCCACTCCCTCAGCCCCTAGCCAGCTTCCCCCCCAAGCCCCACTTACTTCCAGCAAGAAGTGTGAGCCTGAAGCAGCCGCCGGAGCTGGGGGAAGCATCCCCCAGATCTGTAAATGCGAGTGTCAGGCCCTGCCCTTCCCCCTCTGGGCAGGGTTGGGGCTTTCCCACTCTTTTGCAAACATCTCTTGCAGGCTGGAACTCAGCCAGCCTGCAGAGCTGTTTGCAAAAGCGGGAAATCCATTGGTTCCTCTTCTAAAAGGGAAAATATGCATTTTCTCTGATAAAAATGGGAAATCCGTGGCTTTCTCTGTTTTTCCATGGGAAACAGAAAACCTGGATCCCTGGTCATAATAGCTAATCTCATATGTTAGGTTTCTCTTTCTCTCTCTAAACTATTCAGCATGACTTTATTTGTTAGTCAGACCCAAAGGAACCTTGCCAGTCACCCCAATGAAACTGCAAAACTATAAAATGATCAAAATAATCTGCGCAGCCCTCTCCTTTCTGTCTTAAATCCAGACAATCCCTACCCAGACATTGTCAGGGAAACTCAATCAAAAGCAGAGCAGAAAATGGGAAACACCCATTAATCTGAAAGGGTCCAGAGGAGGGCCACCCACATGATCCGGGGACAATAGGGCAGACCCTACAGTGAGAGACTGTGGGACCTGAACCTGTTCAGCCTTCACAAGAGAAGGCTGAGGGGGGACCTGGTGACCATCTATAAACTCACTAGGGGGGAC
>NW_017728948.1:77907218-77912108 GCF_001723895.1 Crocodylus porosus
CTTTAAGAAGAGGCTTGATGCCTACCTGGCTGGACTCATTTGAGTCCAGTTTTTCTCCCACCCAGGTGCAGGGGTCGGACTTGAAGATCTACAAGGTCCCTTCCAACCCTACTTCTATGATTTTATGATTCTATGAATCTTCTGCATTTAAACAGCAGCTGTATTATAAAATGGAGAATGTTAAATGTTGATCTCTTTGGCTGCCTGTTTTTTTGGATGGATTAAAAGGGGTTACAATGATTTACACCAGCTGATGATTTGGCCTTAGATAGTCTCCCTCCCAAGTTATGGAAATCAAGCCATTGGCTGTCACATATTTTCAATTACTAATTTCCATAACAAAGAGGATATAGATTCAAGTCCCAAGTCCAATGTGTATTATTTATACAAAATTGTATTGTTCCAACAACAGAGCTTGAGAAAAGACCCAGCCCAAAATACACAATATCTTGGTGATTAAGGCACTCACCTAGGATGCAGAAGACTGTAGATCAGGGGCTTAATCTGTATCTACTGCAAGCTGCTGTGTGCACCAACTACCATGCTAGCAGCTGCTCACTCTCTCAATTTTTCATTGGAAGGAAAAAAGCCCTCTATAACATCTTGGTTCTATTCTAAGGCAGAAGGGAAACGATTTCTTAAATCCCAGCTCTGTTATGTGAGACCCAAAGCACTGAGTCTGACCTCACCTATTCCACCCTTTGTTAAATATTTCTTTCCCTAACGTAACACCATAGCATGCAAGGAGCTGCATATTCAATAACTATGCAAGGAATATGATTTGTTATCTCCAGTGGCAGTGAATTGGCTTCAGTGCCTGAGAAGATCGATTTGAATCCAGTGTATCTAATACTGGCCACATACAGACATTCAGTTCTGCCATGAGAAATTGTCATTCTTCCAGTAGAAAACCAAAGTATGCAGACATTCAAGCTTGTTCTCCCAAAGAAAAAATGGCTCCTCTGGGAGAAAGATACCCTAGGACCAGCCAGAGTTACATTGCTCCTAAGAGCATTTATTGCTGGAGACCAAATGTTTGCATACTTTCTCCCAGCTTAGCTTCTCCTGGGGATCAGGAAGAGTGGAAACAAGGGAAGTCTCCTGTGCCTTCCTGAGACTGGGGTCATCCTGGTCTGGAGAAGGTGAGGGGGCAGTTGCTCCCCATTTCCCATAGACAGGATGGGAGGGGAGGACCAGCTCTACCTACTCCCTCCTGTTTCTTATATCAGAGTTCCTGCTCCCTTCTTGCTTCCATGTGACAGCTCAGTAGTGTGGGTGATGAGCCAGGCTTGCAAGACTGGATCTCAGACTTTCCACCTTCCTCTTGCCTACCCATACCAACTAGTTGACTGGCAAGGGAAGCAATCTAAAAGAGTAGCAATTTAACAGTCTGGGAGCCTGACATGTAGAGGCTTTCCCCAAGCATGGCTCCAGTCCTGCTGGCTTCTCTTGCTGCCCACCTGATCCAGAGGAGGGTGGGATGATCAGGCTGCTATGTCCCTGCAGCAAGGCTCCAGGAGTCTTGCTTGCAGTGGCTGAGTACCTACCCTCTCTCCCAGAACTCCTTTGGGTCAGCCCAGAGGGATGAAAGTGGGACTGTCTTTTACAGGGAGAACTGGGGGGGTTCCACCAAGACAGAATGCCCCGCTCCTGACTAAGTGGTCCAAATTTTTTTTCAAAGTGATGCATCTAAAACTCAAATGGGGGATGGAGACATGGAGGAAGGGGACTTGGAGAAAGTTTCAGGTCCCTTCAGAGTTAGACAATTTGCTGTACTTAGGGTTTTTTGGACCACAATTCTGGATTCAGGTACCCAAAGAGTGCCAGAGTCCTATTTTAGTCACCCAAGTCCTTTTTGGAATCTGATGGTCATCTTTTCACAGTGCAGCAGTATAAAGGCCTTAGTCCTACAAAGCAAGCACAGAAAAAAAAATCCCAATAACTGGGAAGATAAAGACCACCAAACAAGTAGTGTCTAAATATAGTTGATAAAGGCCACTTTGAACTATGCATCCACAAAAGGAAAATTGTTGACAATGCATAGGTGCAAAACTTCATGTAATAACGACTCATCATTCCTTGGGAGCCTTTATCAAATAAAAAGCTGTCATCTGGCATTCTGATGTCTTCAGCCACTATTGTAATGCTAAACGTATTCAGTTGAAATCTTGAATACAATGCAGAATCACCTTTCTTTACATACAAAGAGCAAATCTCTCCTCATAATGCAGTCAAGGCCTGCTGAAGAAATATCATTGTGTAATATATATTAGAAAAATCAATAGGAGCTCTGAAATTGAGGGCTTTGCAGGGCTCAGCTTTTTGTGCAGAAAAGAAGCTTACTATATATTAAACCAGTGACTACTGGGTATTTCGAATGAACTATGTTGGAGGCTACATAGATTTGGTTACAAATCATCATTAGAATTTGCTGCATCCATATAGATTATATGATCTTCAGTTAACACTCCCCACTGCCGAATGCCACTGAAGCCCGCAGACCATAGGTTGCCAACCTCTAGGCTAGACAAGTCTGCACTGATACACCAAAAATCAATGTAGCTGTGCTGATTTACATAGATTGTGAATCTGGCCACATGGCCAGTATTCTCCAACTAATTTTAGGATTTTGTATAAGTGGCTTGATTTTCAGAAGTGCTGAACTGTCTGTCCATAACGATCACTGAAACTTATGGCTGGAAAATACCTCAGAGGCTATCTAGTCCTAACAAACAGATGCCTGAATCACCCTTTTCTGGAACATCTCCAGTAAAGGAGGTTCCACAGCTTCCCTAGGAAGCTTGTTCCATCATTCTACCATTCTTTCTGAAATTTAATCTATATCTGCTATGCTGCAGTTGAAACCCATTCTCTCACACCCTTTCTGTGCAGCAACAGAGAACAGTCTGTCATGCTCCCTCCTCTTTATGGCAGCAGCCCTCCTTTCCCTTCCACAATGCTGAGCTGAGGGGGGCATGGCCAGGCCTAGGCAGGACATTCTGATTAGGAAGGAATGTAAGCCCTCACCCTGGCCTGCACTGTCCCAGGCTTTTCCCTACTCAGTGCTCAAGAGGCAGGAGTGGTGCCAGACCCCAGCCCTAGGTTAGCACTCTCAGGCAAATGCAGGGGGGGCATGCAGACACATATACAGACACCTCTCAGCATTAGATAGCATACCACATGCCTAGGGTATGTGGAGCTAGAGTCTGTGCTTTTGGAGGTGGGAGGGAGGGAGGGAGAGAGGGGGGGAATCCCTGCCTGAGTAGCAAAGGCATGGGGTGGGGGGGCAGGGAGAAGCCTGGGGTCCATGGGGAATCCCTAGGGTCCCATGCCTAGGGTCCGTGGGGAATCCCTGCTTGAGCAGGGAGCAGCAAAGGTGGGGTGGGGCAGGGGGAAGCCAGGCAGATCCTGCTGTGCTTGCAGTTTCCCCCAGGAGCTCTGGCTAGGGAAGAGAGAGGCAGGGCCAGCCCTGTTCTCTGGAGTACAGCCCAGAACTGCAGAGCATCTGGGATGCTGGGGGACTGGTTTAACTTAAACAAGGAAGGGGTCCGGGACAGATGTTGCATAAATCAAGTTGACCCAAATTAGTTAAGTCTAATTCTACATTCAACCAGGTTTATCTTAAACCAGTTTCAACCATTCTGAAACTGGTTTATATGCACTGAACTTATGCTCTGTTACAGGTTTAAATCAGTTTCTGATCACTTAAACCAGTTTTTGTGTAATGTCTGTCCCTAGCCCTAGTGTCTTACATACAATATTCCTGTTGATGTAGACCAAAAGTATATTTGCTTTATTTGCAGCAGCATCACACTGACGACTCATTTTGAATTTGTGGTTCCCCACAAGAGAAGAGCCTTCTCAGCCTGGCTACTGCATAGCCCAGTGTCCCCTTTATGCCTTCTTGCATTTAGTTTTCCTCACCAAGTTATAGCACCTTCAGTTTTCACTTATGTCCATCTTAAGAATGTATATGGAATCTCCATCATAGTACCTGAGCACCTCAAGTCTTTAATCCTCTTCACATCCCTGTAGGATAACACAGGCAGGGGTTGATCCACAGGGGGTACAGTGGCATGGCCACACCCCCTTTCAGACCTGACCACAAGGGCAGCAGCAGCAACCTTCTTTCTAAGCCCTCAGCTAAAGGAAGCATCCCATTCCCCCCACATTCTCAGCATCCCTGAGGGCTCCAGAGCTATTCCTGCCCCATTCAAGCCAGGCTCAGAGGACAGCAACAAGTAGCAGGAGGCAGGTTCCTCCTTCCTGCACAGTCATCCCAGGGGTTCTCTTCCAGCCCGGGAGCAAGCACAGGGTGGGTGAACCCAATTGCTGCCACTGATACTACCATCCCCAGCTGAGCTCAACATTAAAAATGGATGTGTTTTTTCTAAAAAATAATGCAAGTCTGGGGTTCGATACAAGTGTAACCCGGGCGGTACTCCAAGAGGTATTCCCTCTCCAATTGAAGGGATCAAAGCAGGTGCACAAGCACTATGGGAGGTGTAGGGACTCTCCTCCCCCTATAGAGCAGTGTCAGACCACCAATGAGGACTTAACCATATACCTTTTAATGACAAAACAGTACTGGGAACATAACCAATATAAACCAGGGGGTATGGGGGGGCAGGAGTCAAGAAAGGTTAGACACTTACAATCATAGAAATATTCATCCAGTTGACAAAAGACAGGGTAACCAAAATATAAAACACAAACAGCAGAACAAACAACACTGGTTGGTGAAATATAAAAAAGGCACTGTAACTGTCTTATAGTTTTTAGCAAAGACTTTATATTATTTTCTCTTTTTTTTGTGTAACTGCCGCGCGGCACTCTCACATTTATGTAACCTTGAAGTAGACTGTTAATCAAAATGAACGCTTTGTACTT
>NW_017728948.1:77912792-77924971 GCF_001723895.1 Crocodylus porosus
CGGCAGCCGCACCTAGCTTTGGACTTGTTCCACTGTTGGAACGCAAGGGCTGCTCTGGAACCTCGTGAAACAACGGACACCCTATAGATTAAGAGACACTAACTACTTACTCTAAGTCGTCTACTTGTGCCAACTCGGCGAACCTCGAGGGCGGCTAAGAGCTACCTCAATTCCGCCCCACAAGCCGCGCGCTCGCACAACTCTGCAAAGCCCGCAGCTCCCCTAAGCGGTGCCGGAGCCGCTAGCCCGGCATTTCGCAACAGGCACAAAATACAAAATGTCAAGTGACAAGAAATATAGGGCCTAGGTACCTCACGGGGGAGAAAGGGGGAAAACACAATGGCCCCTTCCCACTGCAACAAGAATTTTTCCTTGTTAGTTCACTCACCCCAAGACACCCCAGCTGGAACTTGAACTCAGATCTCCCACATGGTGGGCAGAAACTCTACCACACAGCAACAAGTACAGATAGTATACCATGCTGCTAGGCATCTTGACCTTCCAGGAGCCCCTGCCTCATGTCAAGCTGCCCTGCCTCTTATTGGAGGAGATGGAGACCTCTCAGGTCACTGCTCAGATCCTTGCTGGAGCTGGGGAGCCTCTCCTGCTGGCTGCAGCCTCTCATTAGGCAATCCTGGAGCCCAGTGGGGAGCCTCTCCTGCTGGCCACACGCCACACTGCTAAGGGCCCCAGTGCTGCCTACAGGTCCTACTCTTCTGGTGCAATTGCTTCTGCCCCGCTGGCCCAGCTCTTTGAAACTCCTTCCTTTTGGTCTCTCACTGGTCTCCCCTGAGTCAGCTGTGCTGCCCCTTTTGTTCCCCCTCCAGGTGACCCAAGGAGCCAATCAGGGGACATGGAGGGTGAGTCTCTGGGGGCCAATTGGTGAGGAAAGTGAATCCCAAGTCCTCCAATCATCTTTTACCCCCTCAAAACCCCTGAGCTAAGTCAGTATCAGCTAGCCCGTCACACAGGAAGTATTGGTAGTACTATATGGCTGTGACTGTCCTATACTACAGTCTGTACTTATCTTTAAATCTCTGAAAAAAAACAGTATGAAAATCAACCCAAATGTATACTTGCTAATAATACCAAACAGTAGATAATGTCTGTCTGAAAAATATGAGCAAATGTTTGAGGGAAGTCTAGAAATGTAAGACATAATCCACAGGTGTGTGACAAACACAGAACTTCTTCTGAAATCAAAGGGAGCTGGAGATTGCTCAGACCCTCAGAAAAGTAATCCGTAAAAGCTACAGCTTACAAGTGGATAACTTAATATCACAGATGCTCAGGGTTGCTCGAGTAAGAGAGTTATTTACTCTTTTTATGGCATGCTGGAGATTTATGGCCATAAACAGACCCATAAAAGAGATAAGTAAATAGGAAAATAAATGATCATTAAAGAAATTGTAAATTATAAATACAGAACCATATTCCAGACAGTAGCTTACACATTAGGGATGGCTATATATGCAAACTGAAGTCCTATGATTCTGAATTTCAGAGGATGAAAATTTGGGGAATAATACCATGTGTTTACTACTTTAAGTATCAGAAAAAGTAGGTAGCACCACTTTAAGGGTAGTCTACTTGTCTCCCTTATCTCAAACGAGTGCCTTTAACTGAACCCTGCAATGCAGGAATTTGCTACTGGGATGCATTTGGTAGCCATGTTGGTCTGAAACAAAAAGAAATGCAAAACTCAGGTCTCTTGGTTCAGAGATGACACCTTTTATTAGACCAACTAAGAAATCGCAAAAAAAAGATATTCAGTCAGTGCCCTTTAAATGTGTTCCTTTAAAGACTCCTGCCTTAAGGATCCAAGCATCCTGCTATGGGGAGCTGTATATTTGTTTAAATAAGACAAGCACCTGAATCACCACCATGTCTGCAGTAAACAAAAACCAAACAAGTAATTAACACTACAGACTGGGGGTTAGGGGGAAATCACAATGGGAGTCTGTTTCTTGGATGAAATTCTGACACTACTCTGTGCATTCTCTTGCACCTCCCATCCTCCTTCCTTTTACTTACCAAGGGCTTAGTTTCATCTTCATCTTTGAAATAATAAAGCTGGTCCCTCTTGAGAACAAACCAGCGTGTGTGCCAAGTTTTAACAAAACCTCCTTGCTTCCTCAGCCATCCACACTTAATGACATGGTGCCGTCCTTGGCTTGGCAGGGAATTCTCTGCAGGGCCATTGTGCTCATCCATAATAACACCAATGGACTCTCCTGTTTAGAAAACAAAGAGGAAATTAAAAATTGTGATTGTGTATATGTGGGTTTTTTCATTGTTTTTAAAGTAACAGCCTGCCAGTTTTCATTGTAGCTGGAAAACAAATAAAGCCCGACAACAAAGGTACCTTAGAAGGTCATTTCCTGTCTGCCTACTTCTTCTTAGGCCCATGCCAGTCAGCTGAAAGAATATAATCCAGTTTCCAAAGTAATGCTGAATTAACTTTTCACAAAAAAGGGCAGACAAGCAGGGAGAAAAATAACACAACTCTTTAGGCAAGGTATGGTGTGCTTTTATGCATGAAGAATAAAACATGTCCTTTCGACCTAGGTGATTTATTTTAGATTAAAGAGAAGCAACAATAAAAGAACCAGCATTACAGCTCCATGACAGATAAGGTCTCAATGCATCAGAGCCTCTGATCTTCCATTCCACAGCCCACCCTCTAGCAAGGAGACAGGCTTTTAAAGATTCCCTGCACAGAAAATGGAAGTCATTATGCACCTAATTCCTTTGGATTTTAGACACATTATTAAAAAACATTTTTTTTTGCCCTAAAAAACAGCCTGCATCTTAAATTCAAGTTAAAAAAACCTAAATAAATTGTCAATAATATAATTGCATCCCAGGCAATAATATAATATAAAAGCATCCCAGGATGCTTTGCACCTCCCCCAATAGCCTAAGCCCAAGCTGTCTGCTCCAGCCCCACAGGGAGGTGCAAAATTTGGTAGTGAGATCTTAATCAACAGAGTTTCTCATGGTTTTTGAGCTGAGTTATAGAAATTAAGCTACGTAAGTTTAATGTGAAGGTAATTTTGTAGGCCAGAAAAAAACTTTGTTGAAATTCAGAGCTATACTTTCTACTGTCACTGAATGGACATGAATTTCCCAGATTAAGTTTGCATATGCAATATGTAGCCATGTGGTAAGTCTTTAAGGTCAAATGAATCTTCACTAAGCCAGATTCCACGTCCAGAGTTGAACAAACTTCATGAGATTTGGTTTAGAATTTCAACCTTCAATGCTCTGAGTTCAAGGAAATACATGTCATAAAGTGAAACTCACAGATGCAGAACCAGGTGTACCAAAACAGAATAACATGTGATCAAAACCCACAAGAGAATAAGTTTTAGACAGCATGAGTAGCAAACTTGATTTCCATTGAATAATGTCAGACAGTGAGTGTGGTCTGTTTTCTAGATCTCCTTGCAAATAGTTTCCTTACCTCATTATTATTATCAATAATATAACACATTACAATTTTAAAAAATGCATGCATGAAACGGAACAAAAGATGTGACAGCGCAACCAGGAACATGACCTAAGGGTTTGTTTGGTTTTTGTTTTGTTTTTTTGAGGTGGGGAACAGGTTTGGGGTTTTTTTAGCATTTAGGGAAGTCTGCTTCACAAGCAAACTTATGTATTGTTTTTAAAAAGTCTATGATAAAAATTAAGTAGGACACATTGGGCATGTCTACACATGCCATTAACGCCCAGAAATGAACTGCAAAGCTTATTGCTCCACAGTTTATTGCTTCTGGGATGCTCCCAAGTTCACATTTTACACATATGCCTGGACTGCAGCATGTTGAACTGGGTCACAGCACCCCTGGGGTCAGCCTGCCAGCCCGGGGCAACTCCAACTGGGCTCATTGTGCTGCAGAGGGCCTGGCTGGGGCATGAGGGTGCTTCAATGCGGAGCTAGCAATCAGGCAGCCCCCATGTGTGCAGCCAGCCAGCTCAGTGTCTGCATGTGCGCTGCTACATATGAAAAAACTTCACAGCAGGGTAGGACTTGTAAATATAAGCCCTACCTTGCTGCAGAGTTTAATTTTGTGTGCCCTAATAGGGGTACACATGTAGACCCCAAGATGTTTACTGCACAGTTATTCTTGTGTAGCTGGTTAAATGATTCCAGACTAAATCCCATTCAGCTTACTAATACAGAAAGCACCAATTTTGTGAGGATGACAGTGAAGATATACCCCTTTCCCCCATATATAAAAGTCCTGCACAAATAGGGTAACAGGAAGTGCCACAACTAGTACAGGGAATAGTGAGTTACTAAACAGTATATTCTGAACTTTTAGGGAAGATAAGGAACATATCAAATCATCAACAATGGAAAATATAGTATAGTCATGAGTGCTCTGTACATTTCTCACTTCCCTTGAGAAAGATTTTGTTATACCATTTTATATACTGTAGTTTATTTTACTTATAGGGTGATATACTCTAAAATAATAAACTCCACAGTTAGGATTTTTTCCCTTGGCATTTCACTGTTCATTGGTTCACTCTTTCCAATTTCGCCATTTAACCTCCTCTCTACCTTTCTCAACAATTTCCCTCCCTTCTTTGTGATCATAACCTTTGTTTTTAATACTGATAGCTTCTTGCTGTATGCCTCCTTAGGCATTAACAAGGTGCCATTTCAGGCCCCAATCCTGCCATCTGATCTATGTGGGTAAACCATTAACTTCAGTGGGAGACAGTGGAAATGTTAATGGGATTCAATCACAGATGCAGAGATCAAATTGCAGGATTGAGACTTAACATTCAGTTTTTAGCCAAGTTCTACATATTTTTCTTACAGAAATGTTTACTCTTTCCTGAGTCCTTATAGTTCAAGCAGAATTTTTTTAAAACAATTGCTCAATGAACATAGCCTTCAAAAGAAACAGCCCCCTAAATAATGAGTTTTTGGTGGACACAGAAGTAGCACAGCAGCTAAGGTGAACTTCTGGATCTGTAGCAAGACAAGTTCAGATCTCACTTTGTATCTGCATGACAGATCACCTTCATTCAGCTTACCTGTAAATGGGTACCATGTTATTTGAGTTAGGGAGTCTAAAAAGGTGACTGGATACAATGATGGCCACATATCTCCTTTGTATGGTGTTGGTTACAGAAATTAGCATTCTTTAACCACACTAACCCAACAGGCCATCTAGATTTGGGTGGACTTTGGATCTTTGAAAATTAAAATTTTTAGAAAACGAGATCATGCCTGGCCTATCACAGGTCAGTCAGGTTTGTTTGCATCCAAGATTGTAATTGAAATTTAAGAATAAACCAGAGAAGGAACAACCATACCCGCTGATGGGGGGGGGAGGGGCAGGTTCTGGGAGAAGGCTTACACACAACTGAAGTAAGTGTCTAGCATGCTGTAACCATCAGTTTAGATGAGAAATCATAGACCAAAAATGAAATACCCAATCTAGAACTAAGCACAGAATTTCCAGGATATGGTGGTGCAATGACCGGAGTTGCAACTCTGAAGGCTAGTATGCAAAGATCTATGTTTTGATCTTGAGCAATGGTCCCCACCTTTTTTGCCCCACAGGGTAGGTGAGTGGCTTGGAGTTAGTGTTCTGCCCAGATGAAGCCCTGTACACCAAAATCAGGCTTTGGGACCTGGCACCACCCCCCCCGGCCCATGTGCTGGGATTAGGCCCCAGCAGGCCTGTCACCACCCCCTCCTGCCCTTGCACGCCACGATTGGGTTCCACAGTCTCAGGACCATCTCCTTCTGTCCACGTGTTCTGGGATTGGACTTCAGGCTCCTGGTGCCAGCCGCTCTGGGCTTGGCCCCCGGTGTTCAGCACCAAATCTGCCTGACCCTTCATGCTAGGATCAGGCAACCCAAGCCAACATGCAGGGCCCAGGGCTCTGCACAAGTCTAGAAATCTGGCATTAGAGGAGTGGTGGCACTGCTCCCCCACTACCAAATTTCCAGACACGTGGGGAACCCCACAGGCAAATGACAGTGCTGTGTGCTGGATCTGGCCTACACGTCCCCTGATCTTGAGTTGGTCGTGGTGACCTCCTCACTTCTGGAGACACTAAGTCAGATTCACTACTTTCCTGCTCCGAATGCCTTTGTTTATACCACCACCAAGTAAATTTAATAAATAAGCCACTGGGAATGTGCTGGAACTTTTCATTTGGTTTCCATTGATAGAAAGTGCTGTGTAAAATTCAAGGCAGTAGTCAACCAAGCTCTCAATTCCTGGCATGCATTTAACTCCAAATTTACAGTTTTCAGCTAAAAGTTCTATTACAATTTCTATTATAATAGGAACTGAAGGGACGTCCAAGCTTTCTAAAAGATGTTTAAAACTTACTTTATCATCTTCTAGCATTGTTTTAAATTATAAGACTTTGCTTCCAGGTCTGGTGAAATAATAAGAGCAGGTAAGAAGCTGAGGTACAATTACCAGAATTAAGTGAAAAAGAATTATTCTCCAGGTACAGGAAACATGGCTTGTTCATTTGCTTATATTTTTTTCAGCCTTAGCTGGACGCACTTGAAGCCAGCTGTTGTTTAAATTGGGCTATAGTGTTTGTAAATAAGCAGTTTGCCAACTTAAATCCTCAAGAAATAAGTCCACTCACATTCAAAAGGAAAATGTTTTTATCGTGGGCACACTACTGAAAACTAACAAACTGAAAAACTGATTTGTAAACCTTAGTTTTCAGTTACTCAGTGTTATCCCAATTGCAGAAAATTGTAACTTTAACTTCAGCTATACTGCTGTGTTAACCTTATGGTGCCTCCTTTAGATTAGGGACAGAAGTTACATATAAACCAGTTTAAGTGATCAGAAACTGGTTTAAACCTGTAACAGAATAAAAGTTCAGTGTACATAAACTAGTTTCAAAATGACCAAAACTGGTTTAAGCTAAACCTAGTTGAATGCAGTATCAGACTTAATTGATTTGGGTAAACCAGTTTATGCAACTTCTGTCCCAGACCCCTCCCTGGTTTAAGTTAAATCAGAGTGCCCCAGCATCCCTGCATGCCTTTAGCCCTGGTCTGGGTTGGGCTGTGCTGTCTGCTCCAGAGGGCAGGGATGGCCCAGCCCTCTGCTCATCAGCCAGCCCTTGCTGTTCAGGCTACAAAGGGGGTGAGGGTGGGAAGCCTCGCTGGGGACTGCAGATGGTCTGCTGGGGAATGGGGCAGCCCCTGATAGACCTTTCCCCTGGAGTAGAGGGGATGGGGGATTAGGGCAGGGAAGGGCAACAGCCTGAGAGGGTCTGCCCCCAACCCCAGCAAACCCCTGCGGGGGTCTGGGAGGCATTTTAATCCCCCTTTCCCCAGTTCAATGTGCTGTTCCCACCTTCTCTGCTCAAGCAGGGCATGGGGCTCAAGCAGGCACCAGCTTGACAGGAACGGTTCCCCTCAAGCAAACCCCCATCTGGGGTCTGGGATGGACCTTAATCCCACCTTCCCCAGCTCAGTGTGCTGACACCAAGCCTTGCAGGACCAGACAGAGGTAAGTGTTGGCAAAGACCTGGCACAATCACCACATGTATGTGCTGGAGCTGGAGCTAAGGGAACAGGAGATGGTCCCAGACAGCTTCAGGATCACATACAGCTTAACCAAAGAATGCAGAGAGCTACATTTACATTATGAAGCAGAATCTGTAAAAGGTGGGAATCCCTAAACAGAGGCCTTCTGAATACCTGGCTTTAAGGAGACACTCTGGCTTCAGGATTATGTAAGATTTATGGAAGGCTGTCTCATCTTTTTGGTTTATTACATTCCATTTTAAGTTAGACTAAGCTGTGTTTGCTCTCACTGTGTTTGAGCTGTACCTTAGCTTAGGCAAAGGTTTTTGGTTGTTCTTTGTTGTGTGCTTGAGGTGGCAAATTGCTGTCTTCAAATACATGCATGCTTCAGAGAAAAGTCTTTTTCCCCACCCCTCACCCCAGCTGGTGTCCATGTAGATTTAAACCCCCACCCTCCAGAGGACTAACTCTGGGCTGGTGCCTGGCTGTGCCCCCTCTGCTCCAATAGAGAGGGGTGAGAACCTTTTGGAGGACTTGTCTCCTCTCCCCTTTTGCAGTAGCAGGCTGGTGTGCACCCCCCAGCTTCTGGCTTGAGCCACTGCAGGAATGTGGCTGCATTTCCTGATTCAAAGGTCCAATTGTTAAATCGGTTCAATCTGTACAGTTTAGACTAACCTACAGAGATTGAATCAATTTAGGCTCAGGCTTTTTGAATGTCCATCCCTAGCCTTAGGGTTAGCCCAGGAGGAAGACAGAGTTTAATGTAATAATTATTTTTATTATAGCAGTGCCCAGGGGATCAGGGCTCATTATACTAGTCACTGAAAACAGGAATCAACACATGAGAATTAAAAACAGTTTACCTTTTGGATCACAGATTATTTTTTTATTAGCTCTCTTCCCCCCCCCCCTCACAGGGACCCATTAGATTGCTGATGAACATATGCATACAGAATTTATACTCGAGTTTCCCAAAAAGAATGTTTATTGATCTGTTCATTTTTGCCAGCTAACTTCTAGGCATTAAATTGTTCTCATAATACCAAAATAAATGAGGTGAACAGACACAAATACTATCTAAGAGCAGAAAAGAGCATCTTTGCAGGTAATATACTCATGGATACTTTTTTTTTTTTAAATCACACACAGTCACACTTTATTTAAAAATATTGAATTTAACAACCTCCCGGAAAACTTGAAATACAATTTTCATGCATGAGAGTAGCAGTAATACCAGTCAACTGACATGTTTCTAATGTGGACTCTATGTAGCAGTAAAGTTAAGTTTACTAGTTGTTTTACATCTCTACTTTACTTGCTGAATCTTAAAAAAAAAGTATAATCTGGACTCTGAATCAGGGATTCCTCCAGTTTGCTTGCTTTCACTAGTTGTTTTTACAGCTGTTTCAACACCAAGATCAAAAAAATAAGTTGCAAGAATATCAGTGTTAGCATGGACACAGAAAAGGCAGAGGTACAAACTGTATGCAGCTAACATATGACAAAGTGTAGGATTATATCAAGATATCCAAGAACCCCCTGCCCTTGAGAGACATAAGGCAGAAAAGCCATACATTTTCAGCCAATGAGTAAGTGTATTCCTGAAACCCATCTTCTGTATGAGACATAAAACTTCTATTTTCTGCCAGAGTCTGATATAGCTGACTCAAACAGGTTCCAATTTCAGCAATTACTACAACTAAACAAAACTTAGTCCATTCATGGTCCATTCATTGAGACTGCCTGTCCGCAAACCTTTTAACTTTGCCTAAACATTTGAGTCATCCAGCTGAGGGCTAAATGAGTGGTGCAGGGTTGGACCCAGTGTGGATACAGTTGCACCTGCTGGCCCCAGTCCCATTCATGCTGCATCAGGCTCATTGGCCCCAGCCCTACCTCATGTCCCAGCCCTGACCCCACACATGCTGCATGGGGCCCCCAAGCTCAAATCTAGCACACAGGGAATGTCATCTCACCATGAGGCCTGAAAATATGATGGCAGGGGAGGAGTAGCATTGTTAAATGCCACCATTCTGCCACTTCCAAATGTCCAAACCCTTAGAGAGCCCCAGGGACTGGATAATATGGTTCAGTGGGCCAGAGGTTGAGCACCACTGAGATGAGCACAATCTTTACCTACCACTGATATTGTTACCAACATTATGCCCCTATTTGTCCTACTTGTTGGGATATCTAACCCTCCCCCTGGGATCTTTGTCTCCTCTTTTTTTCCCCTTTGAGAGGGAAGGATTTTTGTTTCCACCAGCCAGTGAATGCAGATAAATATTCCCTCCTCTACAACCAGGCATCTGGTATACTAACTGCAGAAACAGTTAAAAGAGATGTAGCACTTGGCCAACAAATCCCTAGAGAGCATGCTGTATAAAAGTGCATCAAATCCAGATCTGCTAAATTTTCATGGAGGAAGAACAGATTTCACTAGAAACTCAGTTGATTTTAAGTATGTTTGTGGTTCTAACTGAAATTTCTCATGGCCTCAGAAATTACACTTCAATTTCCTCCTCCACTTTGAGTTGTGTAGGATGGAATTCAACACCAACAAGTGTTGCACTTGGGGAGGAACAACCAGCACCATACCTACAGGCTGGGGAGCTCCCTTCTCGTCAGTACAGAGGCAGAAAAGGATCTTGGAGTTATCATTGATTCCAAGATGAATATGGGCTGGCAGTGTGGGAATGCAGTCATCCACAGATGCATCTCAAGCAGGTCCAAGGAGGTGATACTCCCCCTCTATGCGGCACTGGTCAGGCCACAGATGGAGTACTGCATCCAGTTCTGGGTGCCACACTTCAAGAGGGATGTGGACAACAAGGAGAGGGTCCAGAGGAGAGCCACTTGCATGATCAGGGGGCAGCAGGGCAGGCCCTATGACGAGAGGCTAAGGGACCTGAACCTGTTCAGCCTCCACAAGACAAGGCTGAGGGGGATCTAGTTGCCTGTTACAAACTAGCCAGAGGGGACCAGCAGGCACTGGGGAAGTCCCTGTTCCCCCATGCACTACCAGGAGTGACCAGGAATAACGGTCACAAGCTGGCAGAGGGTAGATTTAGGTTAGATATCAGGAGGCGCTACTTCACAGTCAGGGCAGCTAGGGTCTGGAACCAGCTTCCAAGAGAAGTGGTGCTGGCCCCTACCCTGGGAGTCTTTAAGAGGAGGTTAGATGAACACCTTGGTGGGGTCATTTGACACCAGTATTCTTTCCTGCCATGGCAGGGGGTCGGACTAGATGATCTGCTCAGGTCCCTTCCGACCCTAGAAACTATGAAACTATGAGCCCAAGGAGGGTGGAAGACCCAGACACGGCTATGGCCACCTGAGCCCAACTGGGGAGGGAAGCCCTATAGCACCAGAAAGGTTGCGGAGATGTGGAGGCCCAGTGAGGGGGTGGCCCAGTGAGGGGGCCACCAGAGGGCTGGGAGCCCAGTATATACATGTGTGTGAGTGTATAGAGTTGCCCAGTGAGGGACATGGGGCAGAATTAGCACAAGGTTCAACACAAGGCTGGACCATGCAGAGTAGGGGAACTTGCAGGAACTGAAGGGACTGCGTGGCAAGGCCCATATGCAAGTAACGAAGCCTGATGCCCCAGATGGCTCACTCAAGAAAAAGCAGGGTAGTGGTGGCCTGGTAATGAGCAGTATGCCAGAGGCCCTGGTGAGAGAGGGGTGGAGTGGAAGAGGCCTCCTGTGAGAGGGGAGGTGGTATGAATGTGTGTGTGCATGAAGCCCGACTTGGGACTCAATTTGCTCCAGTCTCAGGCTGGGAGTAATATTAACCTGGATGCCATCTGCAAGGCTTGGGCTGCAGTGTAGGGGAGGAACAGAGCTGCAGATTGCGCCCCCTGGCATCGGGGCAAGAATGGGCAGCCTCTCACGCAATTAACATCATAATTATGTATCAAGGCATAGCAGGTGAGGAGGCGGATGGCTAGTCCAGAAACAGGTGGGCAGGCCAATGACAGACCGGCCCTGAGAAAGCCCTCTGTTACACTCCCCCTCTCCAAGTTCACCATTGCCCTCCTGTAAAACTTGCTTCCCTTATTTGCTTAAGGACTATGGACAGACATTCAAAAAACCTGAGCCTGAATTAAATTTTGCAGGTTAGTCTAACTTGGCTAGGCTAAACCAGTTTGCAACTGTGAAGACATTCCCTCTGGACTAAAGAAATGCAGGCACATGCCTGCAGTGGCTCAGGCTAGAAGCTGTGTGGGAGTACTAGAGCAGCCCTCCCTTCCTTTCCTCCATACTGAGCTGAGGGAGGGCATGGCCAGGCCCTGGCAGAACACTCCAATTAGGGAGGGGGTCCCTCTCCCACCCCCCCGCCTTACTGCTCCTGACCAGCAAGGAAGCCAGCAAGGAGTTCATAATAGAGCATTTAGCACCCCATCAAGAAAACAAAAACCTCTCTTATTAGTTCAAGCTCTTCTTAAATAACTTTTTTCCAAGGAAGGAAGGACATTACCAGCTGACCTATCGATTAATTCCAAAAAGCCCTAAGCAGACACTGTTCTGTCTGCCTTTGTCCTGTCTACCTTACAGACACCCCTCAGCATTAACTGTATACCACATACTGGCTACGGTCCATGCTGTGGGAGAGGGGAGGGGGGAATCCTTGCTTGAGC
>NW_017728948.1:77925071-77968676 GCF_001723895.1 Crocodylus porosus
ACATCTCTGGGATGCTGGGGAACTCTGGTTTAAGTTAAACCAGAAAGGGGTCTGAGACAGATATTGCATAAACCAGTTTGACCCAAATCAGTTAAGTCTGATACTACATTCAACCAGGTTTATCTCAAAACTGGTTTCAGCCATTTTCAGACTGGTTTATGTGCACTGAATGTCAGTTCTGTTACATTTCTAAACCAGTTTCTGATCACTTACACCGGTTTATGTGTAATGTCTGTCCCTAGCCAAGGGGACTATAGAGCTAACGATATAAAGTCTAAGGTATATTACTGTACCAATCTCTCTCCTTGACCAGTTAGATTCTTATGTTTTATTTAATCCAGCAAGGATATTATTGTGCTACCCAAACAACCCCAGAACGGATAATCTGCTACAGGTTATTATTCTATCTGGAGACGTGACATTTGAGGATTCCCCTTCACCGTCTCCTGAATAGTACAAAACATAGTCGCACCAGTGTTGAGGCTATTCCAAGTCATCAGTGTGGCTCAGAGCAGGCAAAAATTAGCATGCATCACCAACCACATTAATCACTGTGGAGGACAGGGCTGTGCAAAGCTTCAGGTGCTGATTCAATTCAGAAAAAATCTGGTGTCCGAATCTCCAAATCCAAATCAAATCAGTGGGCCAATAAAAAGGTCCTAATTGATTCAAAGCTCTCTGAATGGATTCGGAAAATATTCTGAGAGCTTCAATGATTTGGGCAGTCCCCACCCACTGCAGCAGGGAGCTGGAGCCAGACTCAAAGCTGGTAAGTTGGGGGCGGGGGAGTTGCTTTGCACAGGCCTAGTGGAGAGAGGGAACAAAGTTTGGAGCTAGAAGAATTTTAATAAAAAACACTACGTTTTGCTGTTGCTATCAGTCATTTCTGCCAAATCAAATGCACATTTGCTCTCTCTCTCTCTTACCCCCTCAACCTTCCTACCTCCTCTCTCAGTTCACTCTGTCATTACAGAGACAGTCATTAAAAAACTTCTGTATTACTCTTACTCAATATCTGCAGCACATTTAGCCAGTGGCTTTTCAACTGGACAAAAAAATCATTGCCATACACATTACATTCTATTATTTATACAGCACCTTTGATCGACCCCCATGAGCTAACGAGACCTGGATCTTGACTTGTGCTGACAGATTAGCAGATGTGCAGAAACTGAGAGGCCCGAGGGAAAATATAAACTTTTAGTCAGGACTTTTCTGCCTCATAACAAATCACTTCTCCCATTGGCAGTAAAGCATGGCCAGTCACAAAATCAGCAGCAGTGTCCCAAACCGCACCCCCGTCCTGTTTTTTCCTCTATAAATTTCTGAAGGTATTTTTCTTTAAGAAGTTTCAAATGACCCCTTGCTGATTACAAACTGTCACACCACAAAGGTAGGTTTTCTTTATCTTCAGGTGGAAAAGCTGGGTTAGCACTGCTTTTGGTTTACTTTTTGAATGTTATTTGCTCACTGGAGGTCACCCCTCTCCTCGCTCCTGTCCTTCACCCTGCTGTCCTTGTTATTAGATTAAACTGTAGGCTAAGCCCGAACTACCACTGAGTTTGCAGAAGGTTGGGAGGCCACTGTTCTCTGAAGCAGAGAGCACAGCCCAGGGCTGCAAAGCATCTGGGATGCTGGGGGACTCTGGTTTAACTTAAGCCAGGAAGGAGTCTGGGACAGACATTGCATAAACCGGTTTGATCCAAATCAGTTAAGTCTGATACTATATTCAACCAGGTTTATCTCAAACTGCTCTCAGCCATTTTGAAACTAGTTTATGTGCACTGAACTTACTTTTTGTTACAGGTTTAAATCAGTTTTTGATCACTTAAACCAGTTTGTGTGTAATGTCTGTCTCTAGCCATGTTGTTACAGAAGGCCGACCTAGCTACTGATGTGTGGAGTATTGGGACTATGGCACACCATCTGTCACTGTTGTTTATATGCCAGTAAGGGAGTAATGCCTTGATTTAGGGGCCCAGTAACAGTAAGAGCACTGGAACACTTGCCTTGTCCTAGAAATAATGTTCTAAATGTTGACAACTCCTGTAAACAAAAGTCCATTTCTATCATTTGATGTATTTCAGATTAGTGGCATTTAAATATTGATCAGATCAAAAAGTAAAATGTCTGTTCAGATCAAAAAATAAAATATTCCCTTTTGAGCACAAAAAAGTACCAAAATTATCAGCTATTTGACTATCCCCAACCTGAAGAATGCCTGAAGCAGCATGCTGAAGTCTCTTGAATGTTCTCACAGCAGTACCTCGGTGACCAGCATTTGGGGCACTGACACCATAGTGTCACAGCAATATTTCAACATCTGCTAATCTATATGAAAAAACGCTAGGCTTAAAACTTCTCTTTCGGATCCAATATGATATGCATACACAGTACAGTATGTGTGTGAGCATATCTTTACACAAAACACACACACAGCACTAACTCCTCTTCAGGAGACTCATGATGGTGTTAAAGTAGAAATAAAATAGTAGCAGAATGTAATGATTGACTCGTTAAAGTACTGACTACTTTCTTCAATTTCCTAAATATTCTGAGTTCTTCTTAAATTCAATACTGCACTGTAGGCATGCAACCTCTCCCAGGGCCCGACCCTAAAACATGTTCATGTTTACCAAGAAATGTAATTTTTTTATTCTGTTTAGAAAGCTTGTATGGGTTGCTGCTGCTTCTATCACATTGAAGGAGGCCACAAAAGACCAAGGTTGTTCGATGAAACTCAACTCTTCTCTGCATCAGGACCTGTGTCATGCCAGCATTTCAAAGCAATGCTAATGTGAACCATATTTTGCCTTTATTTTATAGGATTAATGCACATTTATATATTTGTCCTCTGTGTTTATATGCTTTCTTGGGCATTATAATAAGGTAAATTCCTTCAAGCTGGCAATATGCAGAGTTCAAAGCCCTGCCTTTTTAACTAGCAGACTTGCAAAATTAAAAAGGTGATGACTAAATTGATAGTATTTATTTTTTGACTTGTTTGGAGGGGAGAAGCAAAAAATTGAAATTAAAAATACTGTAGCAATGAAGGAGGTTGTTGCAACAGGAATATCTATAAAGATTTCACTTTTCTTCCTGCATGAGATTTCAGGAAAAGCAAAGATTCTGTCAGCTCAGTTAGTGATTCAGGAACAAGAAGGACATTGTGACAAGCTTTAATTCTTGCAAACACCAACCAATAGAAAGGAATCTTAGCAAGTATTCTAGTTTGCACTACAGAAAGAGAGAAACAAATTAATTATTCAACTAACATTTTAGGATAAAAATACCAAGGGTACAGTCTATGAAACATCCAAGGCTCTCTGGCCCGGGGTGCTCAACCCTGGCTCATGGAGCTATATCATCATTCAGCCCATAGGGCTCTGCATGGGTCAGGAAACTTGGCAGTGGGGAGCAGCACTGCCACTGTACCCCCCAACCACCAAGTTTCCAAGCCCCACACAGAGGGATTGGGCCCCAACCAAACCACCCCATGAAGGCCCACAGAGCAGACTGGGCTTGCAATGCAATGCAATGCAATGCAACCTGCCAGTGCTCTTCTGGCCTGGGGGCCCAAAAGGCTGGGCATCACAGCTCAAGAAACTGTGAGAAGACTTTCCATGTGTGCACCCACTGGTCACCTTGCCAGAGATTAACTCCCCTAAACTTTCAGGTATCTCCCATCTGGATCCAAAACTCTGCAGCTAGCTTCTCTCCGTACACTGTAAAACCAAAGTCAAGGATCCTTATTCATAGACATTTGGGGCTGGAAGGGACCAGCCCCCTGCCATAGGCATGAAGTCTGCTGGGGTCAAATGATCCCAGGAAGCTGAACATCCAAACGCCTTTTGAATGAATGCAGAGTAGGTGCTTACAAAATCTCCAGAGATAGTCTATTCTAGACCCTGGACACTGTGACTGTAAAGAAGTTTTTCCTTATGACCAGTCTAAAAACTGTCCTTCCAGAAGTTTGTGGCCATTAGGCCTTGCTATCCCTTGGGGAGCCCTGGTGAACAACTGGTTCTCCTAGGTCTTGATGTACCCCCCCTTATATAGGATACCACCAAGTCACCCTGAGCCTTCTCTTCTCCAGGCTGAAGAGTCCCATGCCCTTCAGCCTCCCCTTGTACGGCTTGCTCTCTTGGCCTTTGATCATATGGGTGGCTCTCCTCTGGACTCTCTCAAACTTATCCATGTCCGTCCTGAAGTGGGGGGCCCAAAACTGGATGTAGTACTTCAGCTGCGGCCTCACTAAAGCCGAGTAGTGTGGGAGGATGACGTTCCTGGTTTTGCTTGAGATGCATCGGTGGATGCATGCCCATATTTGGTTTGCTTTGCTGGCCATGGCATCACATGGGTGGCTTATGTTCATCTTGTGGTCAATCAAGACACTATGAGTATAGTCCACCATTCTGTGAATATAGTTCATCTCTGCCTGTTGCAGCTGAACATGTATATCACACTTTCTCCTATTGCTGTCATCAGTTTACAGAGACCTATGGCAGGATAGGCTACTCAAGATACAATTCAGGTACACCATTTGAATTTCTGATAGAAGAGGAGTAAGGCAGGCAGAGTTCCAACTGGCTGATTAAACATAGCATCAGCAGCTACTAGTTACTTCTTTAAAAGATGAACATGATACAGAAAAGCCAGCAGACAAGCAGCAAGCAACCTTGGCCGACTGAGGCCTTAGTCTGGAGACAAACATGAAACCAAAAAGAATGTCAGCATGTTTAAACAGTGTTGCTCTTTCAGCATCCTTTCCTATAAGATGCACACTACTGGCAAAGTTGCAGATAAATATCAGTTCTCCCTGCCTTGACTGACAGAGCTCTCATTAAAGACATAAAATAATTATAGGAACAAAATGGCAAGATGCAGTCAAATATAGCCTTCTTACATTACACAGTCTGCTTTTTATTTAACTAATGATTTGTACTGTGGAGTCTCAGCACACCCACGGGAAAGCAAATTGTCATTTCCATTCAGCATGCCTTTTTCTTTTCCAAAATATTTCAGACGATGCAAGAGAGAATGCCTCCCTCCTCCCTGTTTATCACTGATTCTTGTCCAACTCCTTCCCTACTAGGGAAGATCAAGAAATCATCATGACTTTGGTACATTCACTTGTTTATTCTCTTCTGCTGTATAGATTATTTTGAGTTCTACATCAATCTGATATTGGACACCCAAGTGTTTGGGTTCCAGTTCCACAGGTTTCTGTATCTAAAGCATCAAAGGATCAGACTTTGACCACTTTTTCTTTCACACTGAGACAGGCAATATCCAGGGGTGTGCATTTGATATCACAAACCTTGGTGGTTTGAGGTTTAATTTCACAAGAACTTTGAACCCAGGATCTCACTTTAAACAACTTGGTTTCCCAAAGTTTGGAGAACTGAGAAGCACAGAAACAATGTTCTAATTTGGGGTTGTGTGTACAGTACAAGTAACCATGTACAGAACCTAAATGAATCAAAGTGCCATAGCATAGTACTGTTCACCTCCAGCATTATACTATACTAGCAAACTGCTCATCAAAAATGACAGTGCAGAGAGGGGGCTGGGATGGAGTGCCATTGTTCTGCCTCTTGCAGGGACCGGGGTGGGGGAGCTGAGGCCAGCGCTGCTGGCCTTGGTTCCCCCACCTTCTGTCCAGTCCTCAGGGGAGCTTTATTTATTTTTTTCTACAACCAAATAAAAAAGGGGTCTGTGAATTCAGACTGTGTTCCTGGGTAATGTTCTTTCATGCGTGCAGGTTTGCAGGACTTGGGTCTTAGTTGGGAGATAGCTTTGTGGAAGGAGATAATTGAGAGAGACTAGTGAGATAAGTGTAAGAAGTTGTGCGGGAGCCGGCAGGCCAGGAACCCGTGAGGCTGGCCGGGCAGCTCCCTTCCCAAGAGCTCCCCAGGCACAGAGCCAAAAGCAGAAGCAATTACTTACCGCCCACAGGTGCACGGCAGCAGCGCCCGGCTCAAAGGCCGTGCCAGAGCTGGAAGCAAGGGCGGAAGTGCCGCAGCGGGCAGTGGAAGCCAGCAAGGACGCGGAGGGGTGGATGCGCACCGCCCGAAGCAGGACACGTACGTTCTGGGGGCAGCGGCAGAGAACCGCAGAGGGTTCCGCGACGGAGGCAGTGACCCAGAGAGGAGGCAGAGCGACCATGGCGCACGGGAGCGACAGGCGCCACGAAGAGCGCAGGCAGGCAAGCCCGGGCAGGTCGCAAGGGGCAGCTGGGTGGCCAGCGAAGTCCCTGGGGCCGGGGCCATGGGGCATGCTCAGCAGGATGTACTGAAGACGTCCGCGGAGCAAGGCTACTGAGAAGTAGAATAGGGCCCGGCTCAAGGAAGGGCAGGACTCAAACAACCGCTTAAGGCGGCAACAGATTTTTGATCCCCCTCTGCTAAGCTCTGCGAGGTTCTCGTGGACCCACGCAAAGAGGGGGGCAGGGAAGGAACCCCTGCTGCGGAGGCTCAGGTGAGGGTGTAGGGGTGGAGGAGCCCTCACTGGACCGCCGAGGGATACGCGGTCTCACTTCTGGACGTGCACGCGCCAGACAGTCCATCTGAACCAGAGGATCATCTTCAAAGTCGTGGCAGGCGAGTTCGGGGCGTGTATCACGGAAAGTGGGAGTCGGATACATCAGTGGAGACCCGGCGGGCAAGCAGGGACACGTTAGCAGAGACAGAGGCTCATCTTTGCTACAGAAGTCTGATGCTGGTTAGACTGTTGGTTGATCTTCAGTATGTCAATACTTTCATCTATAAGTTAATTTGGTACAAAACAGTGCATTTTCTTTGATAACATTCAAAATAATACATTGAAGCAACTCATTAAAGAAATGAGTGCACTTGCTTTAATGCACCACTACAGACTTAAAGAGGCTGAGAGGATTTTAAGTCACTATTCCCCTGTGCACTGCCAGGAGTGACCAGGAATAACAGTCACAAGCTGGCAGAGGGCAGGTTTAGGCTAGATATCAAGAAGCGCTACTTCACGGTCAGGGCAGCTAGGATCTGGAACCAGCTTCCAAGAGAAGTGGTGCTGGCTCCTACCCTGGGGGTCTATAAGAGGAGGTTAGATGAGCATCTTGCTGGGGTCGTTTGACCCCAGTATTATTTCCTGCCATGGCGGGGGGGTCGGACTAGATGATCTACTCAGGTCCCTTCCGACCCTAGAAACTATGAAACTATGAAACTATAACCAACTCTAAGTGAGGATTCTTTCTATACATCCCCAAATAGATTAACTAAGCATTTCCAGTGTTCAGGTTGGGCAATTCATATTGGAGCTGTTCTTCAGCTAAAAAACACTGGTCCTGAAAGGAGATTTTTAAAGAAAAGGAGGCACAGACTGTGGTAAACTGCTAGTCTCAGCCAAGCTTCTTTATGTTTGCTAGATCACCACATAAAAGGAATTATAGGAAGTATAGTCTCAGCAGCTATTTGTTATAGACCTCTTATTTTGTTCTGCCCGGACCCAGCAATATTTTGATTTTATTTTTGAAAATATTTTAAATTATGAATCAAGCAACTCATGACACAAATAATAATAATAAAATCTTTAGTCTGGCTGAAGTGGGTTGTACAATATTTTAAAGTTTACTATTCTCTATTTTTCCAGTCTCCTTTCTGGATTTGTGCTCCAACTGAAGGGCAAAGGTAGGAACAGGCATACAGAGTTAGAAATAAAGAAAAATGGCTAGGGTGCATAGTATAATCAGAGATGACAGCCTCAAAGTGTGTGCTCAAAATACCATGATGGAAGCAGGAGGAAAATAAGTGTTAATAATACATCTTTTATCAGCCAGCTTGCAACTGAATGAAGTTAAATATACAGTAACTCCCTAAATGAACACCCTTACAAAAAGAAGAGTTAATATTACAAGTTCTAGAATCAGAACTCATGGTAGAGGTGATATTTTTTATTAGACCAACCAAATTTTTTTTTTTTTGCTCACAAAAGGCTTTATTTGCAAGCTTTTGGGGACAAGCACCCTTCTTCAGGCATAGGAGAAAGAGTTCTGTGCATTCATAATGATTTTTATCCATTCTGCTATTAATCCCTTACATTATTAATTTAGTAACTTGTTTCAAATTTCCTGCTGTTGGAACAGTGAAGTCAACCTGTTTATTAGTTTCTAATTTTGTTTATAGCTAAATTTAACTTTTATGCTTTAGCAGAATTTTACAATTTTAATGTATATATTAAATACCTTTTCCATCAGTCCCTTCGATTCTACTGCATCTAGCTTTCTAAAATGAGAAAAAAGAATAACGTCTTTAATCCTCAAGGGAAACAAAAAAATCTAATTCATTTATTACTACAACTTACACACTGTATCAGGTGTCAAAATTTTTATTTCAGGAGACCCCCTTATTGCCAACACAAAAAAGTAACCTTTACAAGAAATGGTATACAAATTCCATGTTCTGGGGTGACTTACATTTGGGTAACTGTTTATTCAGGGGCAAGCTGACTTCTGCAAGTTCTGCTTTCTTCAGCCTAATTATAATTAAATTGAGATTTGGTCTCTAGCGTTTCAATGGGCAATAGGGGATGTATATTCTTCTTTACTGAGTTCTAATACATACTTTGTAGAAGACTTGGAATCTGTGTCAAGATGGAGAAATCAGAATTTATTTATTTATTTTTTTCTAAAACAAAATAAAAAAGGGGTCTGTAGCTCTCACAAGTTGGTTCTTGATCCTTCTTCCTTTTTTGACTCTGCAACTCTAAATAATTTAAATATAAAGCCAAAGAAACTCTCTTCAAAATTTCAGTTATATGCCTACTGTAGAAATATACCGGGGGCAAGGGTTGTCTATGATCAGCTAGTGACCTAGGAGATAACTCTTGCACAATGAGTATGGAAGCCCCTTTTGACCTCTTAAATAAAAGTTTCTTTAATGCCTTGCAGACACATAAGATTCATTTAAAATCCTCTCAGCCTCTTCAAGTCTGTAGTGATGCATTAAAGCAAGTGCACTCATTTCTTTAATGAGTTGCTTCAATGTATTATTTTAAATGTTATCAAAGAAAATGCACTGTTTTGTACCAAATTAACTCATAGATGAAAGTACTGACATACTGAAGATCAACCAATAGTCTAACCAGCATCAGACTTCTTACATTTATCTCGCTAGTCTCTCTCAATTATCTCCTTCCACAAAGCTATCTCCCAACTAAGACCCAAGTCCTGCAAACCTGCAGGCATGAAAGAACATGGAGGTTCTGTCTGTCAGGAAAGCTGTCTGAATTCAGTGTGATCCATGACAAACAAGCACTGAAAGGATCAGGCCTTAATTAAACCAAATTCAGGGTAGAACATTTAAGAAAACTAATTGTCTATCTGTGCTCACTGGGCGTGCCTACTTGCGTGCTTTACTGCTCATTAGACTAATCTAATACACAGTAAAGTGTCATTGTCTATATGTGCACAACAATTACTGTGCATTGGATTGATTTAAAGCACCGCTTGCTAGTACGGACAGATACAGGTATTAGCCAACAGTACTTTAAAGCACTGGGCCTTAATGCATGCGTAATTGGTGATTTCCAGTGCAGTTCACACCCAGTATGGCAGCCATATCAGTAGGGAGCCAGCTTCCTGCTTGGTTCTGAGCCATATGACTAGTAGCTTCTCCAGTCAATGTGGCACAGGCAGGTCTTCAGCTGCCTGACACTGGCTCCAGGACCGCTCGCCTGTCTCCTGGGGCATCTTCCAGCTGCTTCGTGTCCCCCAGGCACCATGCCCCACAGCTAGGTGCATGTGCCAGTACTGCAGCCCCCTAGCCCCTGTCTCTGACCCAAGGACGCCTAAAAGCCTGAGTCTTCTCCCTGGCACAGTTCCCCAGGCCAGCAGGCACATGCCACCTGACACTACCACCCAGAACCAAGGCCTGATCCCCCTTAAGTCTTCAACCAGCTCAAGCCTGTACCACACCCCATGCCAAAAGACACATAACAACTGAGGGCACCACCCAGAACTCACACCTGACCCCACAAGGCCCCTGGAAGCTGCTGCCATGTTGGGTTCTCTGCCAGTGAAGATGCAGGCCTTGGGGGCCCAACTGGACCCAGGAGGAGATTGTGGACCTCATCCCCATCTGCGGTGGGGGATGTTGAAGTCCACTGTTCATTTAGCTGGGAGATGGGGGCTGATGCCCACATCTATGCAGGCGTAGCTGAGCTGATGCAAGAAAGAGCATGGATACCAGCGCTCTGACCAGCAATGTTGAATAAAGGCCATGGTCCTGAGGGTGCAGTGGGTCCAAGTGAAGTGTAGAAAAACCCCAGTTTTTCTTTTTATATATATATATATATATAAAAACAAATAAATAAATGCAAGCATTCCCTTCCTCAGTTATTTCTGGTTTTTCTTTCTCTCCCTCTCTATTCCCTATAGACAAACATAAGCTAGCTCAGACTTAGGATAAGCTTTAACATTTTTATTTTGGTAGCAAGGTTTTGGTTTTGGATATCCACTGTTTTATATTGTATTATTATTAGGTCTGTATTGATTCTTACTGTTGTATATTGTATTATTATCATTTTCATTGTTTCATATGGATATCGTATGGTTTAGACCTGTGTTTGTAGTTGAACCAAAGTAATGTCAAGTTTCCATTTTGTATGTCAAGTCTCCATCTTGTGTCCTCTGCCTGGGCATCCCCTGTGTCGCAACTGTATGAGTCACATACCCCTCCCATGTAAGTTGGTTCCCAGATGAATGAGAGTGATTGGGAATGATTGAAATACAATGGTAGCAGGCCTCTACTGAATGGCCTGTAAGAACTGGAACATCACCTCGCATTGATTCATCCAGGAAACAGGGACCTCACCCAGGAACAGAGACAAGAACTCAGCATTTGACAGACAAAAGACCCTGAAGAACCAGGAATTCTACCATTGTACCCCACCATTACAGACACCCGAAACTGCATATCCCTGCATGGAGCACACATGCTCAGCATGCCAGGGGCTGACCCTTGCCTGGGCATGCCTCCTGTCACTAGGGTCACACAAGGTCTGCCCCTATAAAAAGGAGCAGTGAAGATGGACCCAGTGGGATGCCCTCTCCATCTGGACCAGCACCATGCCACACCACCTACCCACACAGAGGCCCTGCCGGCAACCCCGCTCTGGACAACACCTACTGGACAAGGACCCCTTTCCAGCCTGGATAGGTAGCCATCACCCTCCACCCCCTATTCAACCAAGGACTTGGAATCTGCTTCTCTTCCCTACCTGGACTCCAACCCTTCCACTGAGTCTCTTTCTCCTGCTGCCATTGAGAGAGAGTGTGTACCAACAACTTTATGGGGCTGTGTAGTGTGTTGTCTGTGTAATAAAACTGTTATTTGGACCCTTAAGTTGGGTTTTGCTTTGCTATGGTTTGGCCCTCCTCCAATCTCTGCTCTTTGCCCTTCTAACTTCAGTCTCATTTCTCCCTCTCCTGCTTCTGGCTCACTGCCACCTCCAACACCTGTCCTGAGCTCCTCTCTACCTCCAAACCCCCTGTTTCTTTGCCACTGTCTTATCCCCTCTGCCTTTTCCTTTTCCCCTGAACAACCAGGTTTCTGCCTCAGTTTCCTTCCTGGCTGTCTACTCCTTGCCACAACTTATCTGCCCCCTCCCCCAATCTCTCAGATGTCTGCCTCAGTTTCCAGCCCCAGTCTACCTTCTGGCAACTTTCACTCCCTACACTTCAACTTTCTCCTCACCTGAACCTTCCCCCAAACATCCCAGGTACCCCAAGCACACACATACACACAGTACCATCCAAGTTAGGAATTTACCCGTGTGTGTAGATGGGTTGTATGCGTGTTAACTGGTGTGTATGTATATATGGCATGATATATGAATTGGTGATCTGTGTCTAACTTTTGGGGTGTATAGTGTATGTGCTTGAATTGGTGATAGGTATGCATGTGCCTGAGCTGGTAGTGAGAGAGTGAGTGAGTACCTAATTGATTCGTGTGTTTGTATGTGTGCAATTGTGTCACATCCTCCTGTCTAACAGTGCAATACTGAGATCCTGAAAGTTCACCTGACCCTACAGGCTACAGAAGGACCACAACAGGTGGACTGCACCTGCGCATAGGAACATGCTCTTCCTGAGTGAGCTGGACTGTGTCCTGGGTCCCATGGACCCTGGCAAGACACTCCATACATTCAGCAGTATAGGTGGGCTGCCAGAGTCTGCATCAGGGCTTGGCAAGCAGGAGGGCTTAGCGGGGGAGGGCCCCTCGAGGCTCCAGTGCCAGGTCCTGGTGCACCCCCTGCCCTCAGCCTCACCCAGCAGCTTGGATCAATGCCTACCTTAACAAGGGCCCACTGATGAGGAGGACAGGTAGAGGATAGCCGCTGTGCATGCCAGCTCCAGCTCCTCACTGCAGGCAGCCACTGCCCAGGTGGCCAGGCACTGTGCCTCAGTGCCCCAGGATGCCTTGGCCAGCCAGACCATGCTGGGCATGGAGTCCAACCACCAGAAGCCCCTGACAAACTTGCCTGGTGAACCCTGCACAGGCTGGGGCAGTGGAGGGGATGCCACAGCACCTATGCCTGCACCAGTTCACCTACCTGCCCCTGGCTTGTATGCCTGAAGCCAGGAGCCCTTCATGGGTGTGGATGGAAGGAAGGGAGTATGGGGCCCTTCCCTGTCCTCCCTCCCCCTCCCCCACCATGGACATAGGAAGCACCATCTGCAGCAACCATAGGCCACTGCCTCTGCTCCTGACCTTTGTCCCCCAGGGGCTTAGCCCATTGCCTGAACCATAGCCCACCACTCAGGGGCTGCATGGCAGCAGGGCCAGCAGGAGCTGGCCACAGCTGAGCCATCTCCTAACATGGGACCTGCTAACCCCAGCCCCATAGAGGAAGTGCTGTCTAGCCTGTTCCCTCACTCTCACCCTCGGGCCAGCCCCACGCCCACTGGGCTTGTCACAGCATCCACACCCATCTATTTGTAACACTCATACCATGGGCCCTAAGGCCCACCTAGCTAACTAGTAACCTGGTGTGAAACTAATGAATTCTTGGGACAGCCAATGAAAAAAACAGATTAGGAGTGTTGTGTGGGTCAAAGGGTCAAAACGTGAACATAAGTGTGCCTGAGGGGGACACTGAACACAGCCCCCCGGGCTGCAGCCAAAGGCATCCAAGGAGCTAGTGGACACCACTCACTGGTGCTGTCCAGAAACATGCACAGACAAGTGACAGGAAAGTGGCCCCACAGTCTCCAGGAACTTTCCTGGCCAGAGCCTGCTTCCTGGTTAAGTACAGGGCCCACTTGGCCAGGGCCAGGAGGAGGTTTACCAGGAGATCCTGGGACTTGGTGGGGCTGTGGATGGGGTGACCAAAAACAAAAAGGTGAGAGGTAAATTTAACCAGAACCTCAGGAGAAGGTTCTGGAGGTAGAGGGGCTGCAGCCTGGTGCACTCAAGGGTCATCTGTGGGTAGAGGGAGACCCTGGCGCACAAGGGGCAGGAGACTGGGGTGTCCATGAAGCTCACCATATACATGCCCATGGCGATAGCTCCATGGAGAAGCCACCAGCTGAGGTCCCCAGTGGCTCATGGGGTGAGGATGGAGTACAGACTCACCCACTAGGGTGCCATGAGCCACACCCTCGCCAAGCAAGTTCAGCTTTTTGGTGTCTGGGCAGGACATGAGGGCTGCATGATGGATTGTGCAGCACATGAGCATGTAGATGTCAGCATACACACCTGAGGCAGTGTCAGCAGAAGCTGAGGTGCTGGGCACCTCTCCCTTAGATCTGTCATAGATGCCTCTACCCTGCTGTTTCCCCCCTAAGAGGAGTTCACAGAATTACACTTTATGTAGTCTCACAGGATGCAGGTCCTTTATTGGTAGTGCATGTTGGGATTAGGGAGGGGATGTGAGGGTCTGTTTTTGCATTGTGGAGGGAAATAAAAAAAAATTGGGGGTTTATTGCAAACTATCTATAAAATGTGCAAGTTCTTGGGGTTGTACTGTGGGCCTGGCATGCACAGGCCACCTACTGCAAGGGGTAGAGGAGGAGGTAGGCAGTGAACATCTTGTTGATATGGTGCCCTGACTACCACCGCCACAGGGAGGGCCAAGAGCATCCATGGCATGCTGGTCACAGGCTCCCAGAACAGCATCCTCTGCCAACCCAGAACTGCCCTCCCCCTCCCCCACACACTCCCCATCAGCCTGAGGCTGTCCCTGGTCTGGCACCTAGGCAGTTGTGGCCAGAGCCTGGAGCTCCCCCTGTCTGCTGCAGAGGTGCAGAGCAGAGTAGAACAGCCCTGAACTAAGCTGCTCCTGTTGGGCTCAATTTGCTTCCAATTTGGCCTCAAGTGTGGTGCAGGCCTGGTGCAGTAATGTGCTTGAATTTACATTATTGCAAGTGTAGATGTTCCCACTATCTGGTAATGGAAATACAGCTGTTTGAGATATGATTTTATGCTCCCACCTCCAAAGGCTATAGTAGCAGTAAGGTATAGAAAAAGGCAATAAGGATGATCAAGAGCACAGAAAGACTTCTGTAATAAGAGAATAAGGTTAGGACTTTTCAGCTTACAAAACAGACAACTGGAGGAGATAGAGGAGAAATGTAAATAGAAATTTACTATTTACTATCTCTCTCACAATACTAAACCAAAGGAAATTATTAGGAAGCAGGGATAAAATTAACAAAATAAAGTTCTTTCACAGTGTATAATTAACTTGTAGAACTCATTGCCATGAGATGTTGTAAAGGCTGACAATTTAACCAGGTTCAAAAGAGGACTCAAATTCATGCAGGACAAGACCATCAGTGGGTATTAAACAGGAGCCACAATCTCCAAATTAGGACTTCTTAAGGCCTCCAAACACTGTAGAGAGAGATGAGCAGGGGGCAGAATAGTCTGGATACACCATGCATACTCTATTCCACCACTCTCCCTGCTCTTTACACACAGGATTGTATTATTCTTGTGGCTTGAAAATGATATATAAAGATGATTCCCCTGCTAATTTGCTCAACCTAAGCCAAAAGAATGAGAAATTTGAAACCATACTCTCAATCAATTAAAGGGTACTGAGGCCAAGAAGCTCATAAACATAGAATACAAACACCCCAAGCTTTTCTTTTGAGACATTTCACAGTATATTTTGTTATTTTTAATGTAGACTGAGATGACTGAACATAAGCATCACTGCTATTTATTGCAAGTGCACACTGCTTTGACCTTCTCTATACTAACAGCTTAGTCCACAGTGTCTTTTATGCAGAGATATAAAAAACCCAATCCCCTTCCTAAATAGTTCACCCCAAGGCAGACAGTGCAAGAAAGAATGATCCCCAGATTCACATCCCTTAATGAATTTCTGGAAGGAGCTGAAAATCCACAGCAATGAGGATGGTATTGAACAGACCATTCATAACATGCAAACTCACAGAGCATCCCAATGTACAACTCATCTTTTGTTTTCTATAGGAATTCACCTCCAATGAAGAAAGATAGTGCTGTGCACTTCAATAAGACATGCAAAATGAAGGCATTCAGCTGACTTCTAATAGTTGGTGTTTGAGAATAGGTTTTGCAATATAACAACATTATTGACCAGCTGAACTAACTGACGTGAAGTGCAAGCTTCAAATTGTATTGGGTCCTAGAATGCCATTTGTCAGTGCACATGGATGTGTATAAAGGGCCACCTAATTTAGGCTTCTAGGTGCAATACCCAGGAGCCTAGTTACACATTGCAGTTTGAGCTGCTGCAGAGGTGCAGAGCAGAGTGTTAGTGCTAGCTTAATTTTGGAACAATCACACCTTAAAGCTAAAAACTAAGCCCCACTTGCATAGCTGTAATTTGCCACTACAGGGCTGGTAAACCAGGACAGGCTTCTATCCCTACTCTAGGTGAGTGGGTGTGAAAGAGGGGTTGGCAGTGAGTAATGAAATGGGAGATGCAATGAGGGAAGTCAACCACGGAAGGATAAAATTTTTTAAAAGTTTATTTTTAATTTTTTTTAAAGAGGAAGTAAATTAAAGGTCTCATGTTTTAATAAATTGGGGTTGACATGTAGACAGGTCCCAGTCATGATTCCTGGGGTGGCTGGGAGGTGGGAGTGGTGAGAAAAGGCACTTGTGGGAGCTACTGTCCCAGGAAGGAAGCCTCAGCTCTTGGGGACCTGATCCAGCTGCCTGCCTTGTTCCCCCCTACCCTCTCAGACTCTGTTCCCAGACCCAACTATGCCCTGAGACCTGACTAGCTAGTGTGTGCTTTGTGGGATGTTTGTGCAAGTTTGCAACCCTGGGGGTGGGAAGATCACTCTCAGGGACAGGAGCGGGGGTTGGCTTGCTACCAGAACAGCTTCCTGGCCAGTAGACTTTGGGGAATGGAAAGTTTAGCCATACAGAACAGGAGGGTGGGGGAGAGGACACTGCATCCTGGGATGCTGGTGGACTGCAACTTGCGTGGCTCATCTAAGGGGAGTGGCCACACATTAATAGAATGCAAGCTGCGTAATATGGATCAGAGATATACCTGCCCTGGAGTGATGCAACTTTAAGCTGCCCAAAGTGTGCTTAAAACTAGTTTCAGGTGTTAATGTTTCAACAATCAAGGGGTTATGAGCTCCAGGAGCCACCTAAAATTAATGCACAAGAAGGCCCTAAGAAAAACAAATGTACAGAAGTAGTAACAGTGGAGCAGCAGATGGGTTTGTCTAACTCAGTTGTTCCCAATCTGTGGTGTGTGTACCACCAATAGTATGCAAACAGCCTGTCAGTGGTACACATCCCTACCAAGACCTTCTGCCGACAAGGGTGAGAGAGAGAGGCACCCATGTGTACACACACCCCAAACATACCCTACTGCACCTCACTCCCAGAGCACAGCTTTTGGGCAGAGATGCTTTTGCCATTCCTGCAGCCCCCAGGGACCTGCTCCAGCAGCCTACAGTTAATGCATCAGTACATCTGAACAGACACTAATAGCAAATCAACACAAAAGTAGGATGAAAATACAGAAGCTTCTGAAGAAGAAGAAGAGAGTCAAGTGCTTTCATTCAACACACAAAACTACTTTCACAATTTTTAGAAATGTTTGTTTCCTGAAATTGTTCTTCCAATGTGTTTGAGTGGACAGGTTTTTAACTTTAATGCATAAGTCTCCAAAAATCTCATCTCATCTCATGTCTTGTTGGCTATCACTCACTCCAAATGATCAACTCTGACTGTCCAGATTTTAAACAGAAGAATGAAATTTTATATTCTTCACTCTTTGAACTACAGCAACATTGTTCATTCAGTTACATCTCTGGCATGTTAGCTATGAAGCTTATGAAGAAAAACAGCTCTTTTTTATGAAAAAGAACTTTCTGTTATCTGTTACCTGTTACATGATTAACCAAAGTATCTCAGAACATCTTAGTGGCTATAAAACCAAGAATGTCGTTAGGGAACAGCAATGTATCATACTGCCAATAACTTCTGTGCTTGTTCTGTTACACAGGTCTACTTCAAAAACCACATTTTCCACTCAAAGACTACCATCAGTTCTTTAAAGAAACCTCACAAATTTAATTCTTAATTAATCCTCAAGTGCCGCATTTTGAACACTGTACATGTTAATGTTCAAGCTATAGAGCAGCAATCTCCTATTCAGTGTACAAGAGAAACTGAAAAATTCTCCTTACCAGTTATAAGGATTTATAGGGAGTGAACAAGAAGTGAATACAAGGAAAGCTTGGCCCATCTCAAAGTACTCTGCCTTATAAAACCATTTGCAGGTGGGCAACAGAAGGGCCAGGCACTGAAAACCAAGCTGTATGTAGGTCATCTGCCCCACCTCTCCTCCCCCCACATCTTATAAAAAGGAGATGACAATGACTGCTTACCTTTGAAAAGGACATTGAGAGCTATCAAACATATACAACTGGTAGAATTAGAAATGGCTTACTATTCGAGGGAAGGAACATAACCCTTCAACAGAATACAAATGCATATTTAAGAGCTGAGCATACCCTTACATGGTTTCCTGAATCAGGGCTATTATTATTAGTCATAAATAGCACTTATCCAGCCACATTTACTCAAGTCACAAAATGTTTCATGTCATGGTCCTTAATTAAACCTCATGAAATAGGGGAGTATTATACTAGTTTTACAGCACCATGTACTGAGGGACATCAAATTTAATTCAGATTCATGATATACACAACAGCCACGAGGGGGGAAAAAAGCCCCAGAAATGTCAATCCTTGAATCCTCTCCAAAAATCAAACTTTCTTGTGGGAGCACTCAATAAGAATCAATTGTTTTTGAGATGTATTTATTTAATTAATCTGCACTTATTCATATCTGCATCTAGAAAGCACACAGTACAGTATCTTTCAGGAGATGTTTTCTACTTTGTATGCATTTTAAATCCTGTTCTACTAGAAAGCCAGTCAAATCTAAAATGGAAATAAAAAGACTGACTGACTGACTCTGCGATGGGATTCTTGTTGTCATATTCTGAGTCACAGCAGCACACTGAAGTACCCTTTTCTCCTGAACAATGGCAGTTCTATGCATTGGATTGACTGTGGCCTAGTCTGACAAACCCTTTCCAGGCCAGCCCTGCAACCTCAGAGCTTCAAAGCCAGTAGATTGTGAGCCATCCTAAAGAGAGACAAGTCTTCAATAGCAGTAATTTGAAAGGGGCTGCTGAACAGCATTCGTATTACTCAGTTAAGATTAGCCACAAAGCTACACCAATCTTTCTAGAGACACCAAGCAGCTGCTCTCAGAGGGGTAACTTTAGCACTCATTAAAAATATATATATAAAATAATAAATAATAATAATAATTTAGTCCCCATGAAAAGTTCATGGCCATAATGAGAATGAGGTTGCTCTATGCACTTACAAGATAAATGAAGCACAAGCAGTGCCAATACAAAAAAACAGTCCACTAAATAGTGCTGTCTTAATGCAGCAGGCCCTCACCTTCTCCCAAAGGCAAAAAGTCTTTTGCCAGGCCCATTAGTGCTAATTTGCTGCAAGTCATTAAAGTACAAACTTTTTATATCTAAATTGATTTGCTGGGAAGAGTCCTAAAAGAGTGCAAGTGGGAGAGGTTAGACTTTAGGGCAGAGGTGGGCAAAATGCAGCCTGCCAGGCCATTCTATTCAGCCCATGGGGTCCCTAAAAAAAAAATTTAGAAAATTAATATTTATCTTCCCCTGTCTGCCTGGCATGCAGCCTTCGATGGCTTGCCAAAACTCAGTAAGCAGCCGTCTGCCTGAAATAATTGCCTGCCTCTGCTTTAGGGGGTGTTTATACATATTCTCTGGGTGTATGTGGAGGGAACAGGGGGGTGCTTTAACATTAGAGCAGCTCCAACAGCCACTCTATTAAAGTGCCCGAAGCATCTTATGCATCAGCATCCCCACACTGAAAAATGGGGTCAAAGGCACTTTAACTAAAGGTTGAATGAGCTTTAGTTAAAGCGCTCCTGCTGCCACTTTTCAATGCAGGGATGCCAATGTGTGACACTAGAGTCTGCTGAAGCATGGTAATTAATCAATCAGTTGAGGCTGCTTTGATGTCCTGTAATCACAGCTTGTTGGAGCAGCCTCTTTGCACATATATAGGTTCCCTAGGAGCCTCATCACATGTTGCACCTAACATGTGTTAACTGTTTGAACATGCTTACTTGAAGTAAAACAAAAGTGCTATCCTAGCTGAGAAAATTTAGAACTTTTTGCACAAGCAGTAGCTATAGATGTCAGTAAGTACACGTTCTGTTATCAGTCAACCACTGCACACAGAGATAAAACAAGCAATCTGTGGTCCCAGTCCCATGACTACACCAGAGTCCTGAAATGGCTACCCTGATGTCCAAAGGATGAAACCAACATATTCCCAGCTTGGAGCCACAGGGAGCCAGTCCAAGACACCAGTGTGGTTCTGGGGCTGAGATCGTGTTAGAGATCATAGGAAACATTATCATGTGGCTGCTCAGAAGATGTTCCAACAGCACCAGCTGCTTACTACATTCTAAATAAAACACATCATAAAAGACAACGCCCCAACTTTCATTCATCTTTGAAGTGGCTAATTAACAAGGTGTGCTCAGTACCCCAAATGGAGACTATAATGTGCATATATGTCTACAGAGTATATTCATTTGTATCAAGATAGTGTATTTTTTCTTTCTTCACACAAGACAACATGCGATGGTACAAAGGTTACATATCTGCATGAGACTAGTTTGTCTGTCATTTCACTCACAAACAACATACCTATCTGAGTCTCACACAAATGGTAAAACGGTGTTGGGTAGGAGTTGTTCTGGTTCATCACCTCACAAATTCTGAAAGATACTATATGCCTGCCTTTCTCCTGAATGTAACCTCCCAAAAACTATCAAGTACTGATTGAAATGATTCTATGACATTCTTATAGCTACTGACTAAGCTTGGGGGGAGGAGGAGGGGGAGAAGATGAGATGAAGATTACCATAATGAATAATTAAAGAAAAACAATTAAAGTAATTACTACCCTTAAAAAAAAAGAAAAAATAGAGAAAAACATTTAACAAGTCCCGTCCCCCACAAATACAGGCCAGGCTTATCAGACAGTATATTTCACCCAATGAGGCCTGTGTTCCACTGGCATAGAAGAGCCAAATTAAAAGAGAGAGCAAGAGAAAAACAAATCAACAATTAATAGCCATCACTGCTCTGTAAAAATAAATCTTACCAGACATGCCAAAGAGAAATAAGTGATAATGCATCACGTGAAGCAGCAATGTCCAATAGTAGTGTAGTGTTTGGCATTAGTTATTATATAAAAACAAAACTAATTTTAAGAGTTAATTTAAAATGTTAGTGGAATTACAGACTGGAAAGAGTTGCAAACAATAATAATAATACAGATAGAGAAATATTACAAAAAACTGAGAGGAAAAAAAAAATCATAGGCAGAGAGGAAAAAGTGACTATTTGAAAAATTCTGTCCACTCTCTGGAAAGTCATAAGAAATCTTGAAAGCAGTAATGAAGAAAACACACCCAGCAGTGATAATGGACAACAAATTATACAAGAATCTGCACTGCAATTTGATATGGGAAAAACAACATAGGTCAGTTTGCCCATTGCATTCAATTCTTGTACAACTCTGAACAAGAAATGTTGATAGTCTAGAAGGAGTTCAGAGAAAAGTAATAACGTATTTAGGAGGATGGATTGGCAGTGATGACCAAGAAGGGTACCTGATAAGATTGTACACATGCTAAACTACTAAGAAACTAATTTCACAGGGTGGATGAAAAGGTAGGGCTTTAACTGAGTGTTGGTAAAGAGACAAACAATTTAGGAAGTGTTAGGAATGCTTCTTGAGATTATTCTATTACTTGGCATGCATCACAGTCTCCCAAAAGGTATGGTTAAATCCCTGTTTTTTTGTGTTTTTTTTAACTTTAACTAGTCTTAAAGACAAAAAAAAAAAACCACAAGAAAAAAAAAATGTTCGAAAGAACACTCCTGCTACCTCTTCAGATCTGAGGGCTAATGTACAAAACTCAGCCCGCTGGGGCTTCAAGTGCATTTGATGTCTCCAGGAACTACCGTGATACAAAGTAAATGATGGGTAGGGAGATAGTTGGGATAACGTAATAAATCTTTGTTGTTCGTCATATCTAGCATCCTATGAACCCAGCATTTTCAAAAACCATAACATTAAGTGAAAACCATGCATGTGAAATGTGCGTATTTTATTGTTTAAACACCAGATGTGCTCAAGTTACAAAATTAAAATTCAGAGCTAAAGGGGGGGAAAAAGGCGGTGGGGGCTGAGTTTATCATATCACCCCATAATACTACATCAGTAAAACAGGCAACCCTTATTTTTGCAAGTAAGAACAGGCAGTCAAAGGAAAACATACCTCTGACAGCATAGTTTTATGTATGTACTAAATTAAGTACATGGATAAAGAACCCTAATGGGAAAGGCTGATTTTTCATGCATCTCAGTTATACGAATGCTGAAATGGTGTAGTTCAAGACTTTTACATCTGTGAGCAATTGTTCTATTTTCAGTTTACCTGATGCCAGTGCCACCCTTGTATAAAGACAATGATATCTTCATCTTCTGGTGTGAACAAGAAAGCTGTGAAACGTGAGTTTTTCTGTTCTTTATTTTTTTCAGGAAGCAACAGAAAATGGTACCCTACGCATAAGGGCATAGCTGTTATTGTTTGTTGCTGTTTTATGATGCAAAGTGAAGAGTCCTTAGTTTTTCAACCTCCTCTGCAACGCTTTACCATGTGCCAAATATTTTAACCTCTGTGCTTTAGCATGCCAGCCCAGCAAATTGGAACACCCCAGTGTCATCCTCGAGTGACAAATTCTGCATAAATATTGGAAGCTAGAGGTTACCTTTCAAAATAAAACTGAATAGAATTGTCTATTTGGTATGTTATTCACAAATAAGTGACACCCTTTGCTCTGAATAAGGGTTGGTCAGAATTATTTTTTGTGGGTCTTCACACTAGATCATGCTAAATCCAATAGAGCAGGCACAGGAACCTAGGTTTTCCATGCTCCAGACCATACAAGAGAGTGTCTTTTTCCATTCCCTCAAAAGCCTGTTCTAGACCAGAGTAATCTTCCTGATGACAATGTGGTTGCATTAATATGTTTTGGCAAAACAAGTTTCGTTGTGCCTTTACACATTCTCAAGTAAAGAAGCTGTCCAAGAGCCTATGATTTCTATCTTGCCATTGCCATTGCCAATAACCCTCATATTTTCTTTCAGAAAATAAGTTAACAGCTTCTCTGCTAGTCCTACACTCCAGATAACATGGAGCTGTGGCTTCTGTGATCCTCTGCTGGAAACATAATGTAATGTCCTTTGGCATATGGAGATACAGTGCATACAATAACGCATGGCTACAAGTTATTCAAATGTGTGATACAGAGCAAGAAAGCACAAAAGCCTCTCCATGGATGAGAGCTGGAAAAATAAGTTAATATAATTTTTCAAAGCTTGTCCTTGGAAACAGCTGAATCATTTCAGCTGAAGCACCAAAAACATTCAGACTAAGACAGACATTCAATGTAGGAAATTTCAACCTGAACAATTAAAATCTAGTAAAATTACAAGCAACTGAAAACAGCATTTTATAATTAGGGACCTACCTAAAATTGCAGTTTCACAGATTTTACAGAAACTAAGAAATCCAGAGCTGCCCGGAGAATCTACGGGGGAAAAAAAGAGTTTTTTATTAAGTCTTCCTCTCCTCTTGGGCAGCCTTGCAACCCACCTAGGAGAAGAAAGCACCAGCCGGAGGGGCAGCATGAAGGGGGCAGCAGACAAGATAGCATCTGCCCCTCCTACCTCCTCTCCAATCAGTGCTGAGGGGTGGGGCCAGACAAAGGGTAACCAGCAGTCAAGATGGGAGGTTCCCCCTTGTCCCTCCTACTCCAGGACCCTCTCCATTAATCAGTGCTGAGGAATGGGGCCTCTGCACCTATCAGTGCCAAGGGGTGGGGCCTCTGTGAAATGCCTGTGAAATGGGCTGTTTGTTTAGGGACAAAGCCAGGAAAATGGCTTTGCTTTCCAGGAATTAAGTAGGTACCAACATATAATAGAAAATTAGGCAACTTTAAAAAAAGACAGGACTAAATTTATCATCTCAAAGAACTGAGATTAATGTACATGTTGTACCTTTATCAGGTCTATTCAATATGTATGCCTAGTTTTTCAACTTCCATGCACTTTTAAAGCATTTAATGCAGATACAACCATTGTTATGTAGGTATTACCTGAATTTTTCCAGAGCAAGTAGCTAACACAAAGGTGCTAAATGAATTGGCTAAAGGCCATAGTAGAACTCACTGTTAAGAGATGAATCCCCATTCCCTGTAGTTACACAGCAAAATACCAGTTACAGAGAGGAGCAGATCTGCTTACATAGGAGCTACATAAGCACGCTCTTATGCCACAAGGAGAAAGAAAAGAGGGAAGGGAAATCAGCAATAATGGAAGAGATGGAGGAAGGGAGAGCAAGAAAAAAGAATAAAAAGATCAATAACTTTAAAAGTTCTGATAAGTCCTTATGGTCACCTTCTGTGACAGTCTGTTTAATGCAGACTCAATTGGCACTGTCGTTTTTACAGAGCGTGGTGTATGTGCCAAGGAGTTCTTTTATGGCTGCTAAGTCCAATGCATGAGTGACAGTCCCACCCACAGGTAGGGCACGCCAATACCCTAGAAATGCTCTGAATCCAAGCAGCAGATTGGTCATCATAAAACATGATCCAGTCCGCCTTGCAGCGTCTCACTCCATCTGCAAGCTAACTCCACCAACAAGAGCAGCATTCTGCAGTCCTTTACCAATCAGTCATCTACAGAGATACCAAAAGATGCTGAGTCTTCTTTACAATTATCCTGAAATCTGCACAGTGGTCTGTCTCTCTTGTTAGACCATTCCTGGGCTTCAAAGTACAGCACATTCTTCAGGATCCTGTGATCCAGCATTCACTTGACACGACCAAGCCACCTGAGTCTTTTCTTACCAATCAACATTCCCATGAATGACATATGATTTAACACTTCGACACTTGTCACCTTGTCTTGCCATCTTATTCAAAGAATTTTATTCAGGCATCTAATATGAAAACTATTTAGTCATTTGGTATATTTGGTTGTCCATATTTCTGAGCCATATATAGAAGTGTGGATAAAACACATGCCTCATAAATACAGATTTTCACTTTAGTTGACAGTTTGTTACTGTTCAAGGTTCTGTCTTGCAAAAGATCAAAGTTCCTGGCTGCTTTGCCAATTCTACTAGCAAGCTCAACATCAAGAGCTACATTCCTGGTAGCAGTAAAGCCAAGGTAGAAAAACTGGTCAACAATATCAAGAGAAGTACCATCTCAGATGATATCTGAAACAGGTTCTGAAGAGTCTTGGTACATGATAACAGTCTTCTTCAAGCTTACTGCTAGCCCAAAGATTTTGCATGAGTCGAAGAAGTTGGTACTGAGACATTGTAGGGAATCAACACAGTCATCCACAAGGGCCCTTTATCATCTGAAAACAACAGGCCCTTTATGATGATCACCTTTACCTGTGTTTTAGCTCCAAACCTTGCAATGTTAAAGAGTCCTCCATCATGTCTAGTGCTGATGTAGACACTCTCTCAAACATTATGGAACACGTGTTGAAGCAGGTATGAGAAACAAATGTTAAACAGTGTGGAAGCCAGTACACAGCCCTGCTTAATGTATTTAATATATGGAACGCAGACTAGAAAACCTCAAACCCAGTACATTATATATTAGGCTCCAAACTGCTGGTTGAGCTATACACATCTTTGAAATAAAGCTGGATCACTTTTTAAAACATTCCGTCATGACCCTATGTAAGTTGTTTCAATAGTTAAGGAGTTTATAACTTATTTTTAGTTTGGTTTTACCTCACTTCCCCATTCAATTCCATTATGCCTTTTCTAGGTAGATTAGAGAGAGAAGAAGTATCAGTAGGCACTTGTAGGCTGAAGTAGGCACTTGTAGACTGTGACCATGTCACCCCTTTACTTTCTGTTGGTTATAACAAATGGCTCAAGCTTCTTAAATCTCTCTCTGTCAAGTCATATATTTTAGATCTTGAATCATTCCCCCATAATTTCTTAACAATGTCCCTTCAAACATGACCCGAAGGTTCCAATCAGGAGTGGTGAGAAAGCAGGGCTTTTTGGAGATCCCAAACTGCCAGCCTGGTAAATGGCTAAGTAGCCTGGATAATCTTTGGCAAGACATTTTTCTACTTGTATATTGCACCTTCATGCTACACAAAAATCTGCAGAGCTCATTAGTAGGACCAGTGGGGGCAGAACAGTGACATTCTCTAAATTAGGACAGTTGTTTCATCTGCCTTTTTATCTCGGATTTTATTCAAATAAAGAACGAAAATGAAATAAAACAAAAAAGTTCCTCCTCTTACGGTAAAACTGAAGTGTGTACATGCTGCTACTCGTTTAAAAACTGCTTAAAAGACCACTAGCCTACAAGGGAAAATATTTGTATAAAAACAGTATTATATATATTTTGACTACTTCAAAATTACATTGAATAAGGAGTGGATATGCCCACCTAAAACAATGGGCGCCCCGATACCATTTTAGGGACTCTAGGAGCAGGCACATTACAAATCAGTAAGTCATTTGATATTATATTCAGTATACAGTTTTACTTTTGAAAGGACAGAACAAAGGAAATAAACTGGATTGCTCATTTATAAGAGGCACTGAAAACACTTTGCCAAGTGGTATATCCTAATTTGGAAAGAACATGATGAACTACTTGTTTAAGAAGGTGAGTGTTTCTATAAGGAACAAGAGAAGTTAGGACTTTCACCAAGTGACTATTTAGGCAGATCAGATATGTATGCTACATTTGAGTTTCTTAAAAGTTACCTCTTATTTTTCAAGAAGAATAAGAATTCTGTATATTAGTATTATAAAGACAATTTATCCTGATGCTATGTGCCAAAAGATTTAATCAAAAAGCCTTCTCCAGTACATCAATATTGAGCCTTCTCCAGTACATCAATATTGAGCTTTCTCAAATGCAATTTTTGCCTTTAGTTTTACCTAATCACCACCCCTACCAGGTTTTCACAACTATCATGGAGTGTAGAATCTGGTTCTTCTTACTGTTCTACAAAGATGACTAGAGTTTCTGCAGAGATATTTTTTCTGAAATGTTATCAGTGAATGGCAATCCAAGGACTTACAACATAATCAGACTTACTGACCAGAAGCCTATGCAGCTGAAACAGTTAAAAAAAACTGCAAACTAGACTTCCCTTTCAACTAGATCAAGATCTGATGTCAAGCAGCACAGAGCTAGCCTTGTTAGAGTAGAGGCAGGGAGGTAAATACTTTTAGACAGCATTCAAAGGATCATCTGTCAGAAAGGTATAATGAGGTTTGCAGAGAGCCTCACTGAGGAGTTAAGTGGCTGCAACAGCTTTTAACAAACTCAAGGCAAGAATACAGTGAAAAATTTAACCTACCCTTTTGAAAAATAATTTTCTGCTGCTGGCCATCACACACTCCTTGTGTTCAAGCCCATAAATATAACTACTCAGTTATAACTTACCAGCCAAGCAGTACCAAGAAATCAGTCTGTCAAGTGAAGCAAGAGCTGCTCCTCATCACCTTTGAATGACAACAGCATCACCTCCTTACACTCTGCCTGTCTTCCATATATTGTAATATTTCAGGTTTTGTTTTCAGGTGACTTTACTATCAAATTCCTTGATGACTAAATTTACTATGCTCTGACTATAGTATATAGTCATATACCATGACTAGTAAGCATGACCTTTCCTTTATTGTTTCATTGTCCTGAATTCATTCAGCATTCAGTGTAATAGCACAGATCATAAATGAATTCATTTACTGTTTACTTCCCCTAGGTATTCCACTGTAATTTAGCATTAGTTATTGGGCACTTAAAGCAGCTATGAAATCTTTACTGTGTATTCAGGTAAAGACATTATAAAACAGCAACAAACAATAACAGCTATGCCCTTATGCGTAGGGTACCATTTTCTGTTGCTTCCTGAAAAAAATAAAGAACAGAAAAACTCACGTTTCACAGCTTTCTTGTTCACACCAGAAGATGAAGATATCAGAAGAAGCATCTCAGGAGTGACACCATCAAATAACATGCAAATGCCTGAAGGGGGTCTAAGCATTTAGGATTGTATTTAATGAAAGCAAAAGATCACCTTTGTGAACTCATATTCTGCACTTTTCAAATTGCTTGGTAAAGGTAGCTGGAGCAGTGTGCTTTTGCATTGTATGGCACTGCTGTACAAGGGCTTAGTCTCATTGCATGATAAATATTCTCAACACCATATGTGCCATGTGGTGCACATTCAGATTGCTGACTTAGCCCTTCCCTGATGTTGGAGATGCATTCTGAGCCCTGTGAGCACAGTCCTCAGGCTGATGACAGGAAAGCAAGGTACGTGGGAATTCATAACATATTAAATAAAAGGGGACTCAACAGCAAGCAGTGAGATAATAAAAAGTGATGCACTAAAGGAACTCTGCCTGACTCTAAGATTTACACAACGGTGTGGCAGGGCACTGTTGGTGCCTGCCACTTTAAGAGCTGAGCCAAGCAGCCTGCAGGTGGTTGACTGCAGTGGCCATTTTAGATCTCTGGCTGCCTATATAAGCAGGGCAGTTCTATGCTGGTAGGCTAAATAGTAGCATTACCTGGTTGTATGAAACATCCTGGAGGTAAGGGCAGGAGCTGTAGGGGATGATTTTAAGGTTCCTGGTCTTAGGCATGATCTAGAACTGCATCCTGCTGGGAGTGGGTGGCCTGGTGGGGCTCCCAGTGGTATGGGAGCCCCCAGGAAATGCCAGGCCAGTTACCACCCTGGTGAAAGGTGGGTTGGGGTGCTTTAACCCCAGCCCCCATCTTTGGGTGGGTCATCTAATGTTGGGGGGCAGCCATGGCTACCTGAGCCTTGTGTGGTGCAAGACCCTGAAGAATGAGTGTGTGGGGCCAGGCATGGCTGTGGCCACCTGAAACCATGTGGGGGTGCAAGACCCCAAGGAGATGAGAAGCCCCAGTGAAGTGGGGAAACCCAGAAGGCTAGGAGTCCAGTATGTGTATGAGTGAGGGTATAGAGTTGCCCCAGAAAGAGCCAAGATGAGCTCACTACGCCAGTGAGGGTCATGGGAGTGGCCCAAAAGACAATATGTCTGGCACCCAAGGTATGAGCTAGCTAAAGCCTATGGCCTAAGGGCCCCACTCCAACAGGGAGCAAGGCAGTACAAGTTGTCAAAATGAGACCCTGAGAGGAGGGTGGTATGAATATGTGGGAGTATTGTCATCTGGATGCCATCACTGCAGCCCAAGCCTTGCCATAGGGGAGAAATGGAGCCACAGATGGCACCCCCTGGCATTGGGGCAAAAATGGGCAGCCTGCTTACATAACATTTCAGTTATGTTCCATCAAGACACGGCAGGTGAGACAGGTGGGTGGCATGCCCAGAGGCAGGTGGGGAAACTGGCAGTGTGGCTAGTTTGGGAGTCCCACTTTGCCACACACAGTCAGTACAAACTGCACCCTCTGCCACCACTTCCTTCTCCTCCTCCTTCCTTCATCCTAACAAAATGATTTGCCTGGCAAATACAGAGCTTAAAGTGATTAACACAGGTTGGTTCTGTACCAGATCCCTGCTAGCTACTATTACAAAGGGCACAGTGTTAGGAATCACTATAAAAAGTAACGCCACTTCATAAGAATAGTTGGCTGTATTAAAAGTTGGATTACTGTGGAAATCTAGCAGGTATATTTCATGATGTCCACATTAACAATCACTAAAATCTCCAAGGTTAGTGTTTATTACTAGAAACTTCAAAGAACTTAATAACGGACTCATTACAGTAAAAAATCACCAAAGAGAGAACAAAAAGGGGATCTAACTTGTATGACATGGATTTGGTACAAGTATTTTTTTTTTTTTTTTGGTAACCCTTAAGACAAAAGATGCAGAACATCCTGAGCATGTCCACACACATTTGAGCTGCTGTAAGAGCATGTGCTCACATGTGGTGCAAATTTGACCCCGGGCTCTTTGCCTTGGTGTGCATGCCCAGATGTGCACTCTGTTATGGAGCAAATTCTGCTGCTTGGGGCAAAATAACTCTGCCTAGCTCCTCTTGGATCTACAGCCAGGGGGAGCTAGAGCCTGGGGCCAGCACCACAAAAAGTTGTCCTGGGAAGTACTCAGGGCTACTTGCTCTCAGGGGCTTCTGGAGCCTCTGGGAGCAAGTTGGCCATGCCCCTTCCTGTCCCAGGCTGCTGCTGCTGCTGCTGCTTGCTTGGTCTCAGGAGTTTCTGGGGAGAAGATGGCCAGGCCCTTTCCTGCCTCTGGCTAGTATTAGCTGCTGGCTTGTTCTCAGAGCTTTTGGAGTAAGTTGGCCAGACCCCTTCCTGCCTTGGGCTGCTGCTGTTGCTGACCCCCCCTCCCCCCCAGGGGGGTCCTGTGCTGCATGTCCCTCCCCCGCCACTGCTGCCAAATCCTAAAAGTACCTTGCTTGCCATAACTGCCTTGGCAGGCCACCTCCACTTTCACCAGAAGTACACCCTAAGTGGCTGAACTGGATGGTTCCTACCATCACTGCTGCTGTTGTTTCTACTGCTGTCCCCTCAGGAGAGACTGATTCCCTGCAGCACCACTTAACACCACACCTGTACTGGATTACTTCTTAACTGGCTGCTCCTGCCTTCCCCTGCAGCTACCTCCCTGCATCTGATTCTGATTTGTCTTCCTGCCTACTGCTCTGCTGTTGAGCCTCTCAGGCCTCCACCTGGGTGCTCCGGACAGCTCTTCCATAAACAAAGCCTCTCCACTGCTCCAACTATCTTTTACATCTGCCTCAGCAGCCTTCCCTGTGTATTTTTGCCCTTGTGTGGTAAGTCCTGTGGTCCACTCCCCCTGACCTGGCATTTGTGGGGGGGTTGCCCCTCCTCCCCCATTTTCAAAGCATAGGCCTCCTGGTTGGTTGGTTTGTTTGTTTGTTTTCCTGTGGGGCTGCAGCTTGGTGAACTTCAGCCCCCTTTCTCCCTATCCCCCTTCTCCCCCAGAACTGCAGCCTGCCCCTACTAGACTCACCAGCACCACAGGGTATTTTTTCTTTATCGTCTTCCCTGCCCTCACATGAAACAATGGCAGGAACATTCTGGAGTGGGGGGGCTAATGCCCCCACAGAGCTTCCTCCTGCCCCCACTATGGGGATGGATCCCAGCAACTCTCCTTAGGGGCTTGATGCCACTGCAGCCTCCACCCCAGAGGCAGAGTCCAACCAAACTTCTCCAGGGGTGAAGAAGCCTGCAACCTCTGCTGCAGGGGCAGGTGGGACTCCAGTAGGGAGCCAACAGGGCCAGGGGGCTGCCTCTGACCAGGTCCCACCTGGAGGATTTCCCAAGTCCCACCTCCTGTCATTGGGGACCAAGGGCAAGGACAGTGGGAAGGGCTCCTCTTCAGCCAGCCCACAGACAGCTGGGGATGGGAAGGGCAAGGGTCCTGCCCCCAACCCTAGACCACCAGTGCCTGCGGGGGACTAAGTCCACTACATCAGCTAGCACACACGCTCAGCCTGTCCTTGGCCCTAGCCCTGGCCGTATCAACATGGGTCCTCCCAGGTGGGGAGCTGTAGCCAAGTACAGGCAGCTGTGGGAGACCTGAAGCTGGGAGGCCTTGACCTTCCACTGCTGGCCTTTCACAAGATGGTGGGGTAGAGCTGGAGCCCAAGGGGGTCTGTGCAGGGTCTCTGACAAGAATGGCCCATTGATTAGGGAACCCCACCGTGCTGGACTACGGCAAAAGGAGGAAGTGAGGTTTTCTGGGGAGGGCAGAGACATGCCAGACACCAGGGTGGCTTGAGTGGGAAGTTGTAGTGCTGGAGTGATGCCTGGCCACTGATCCAACCAACCCATCCCTCTGTGCAGCTTGATGGGAAGATCTTCATTCTCTGGATGACCACTGTGCCCATGATCCACTTGTCTGCTTGCACATCCAGCTCCTTTGGGGAATGGACCACAGCTCCTGCTTCTATACCCTGGAGAGGAGTGGGGGGCCAAGAAGTACATCACCTGTCCTTCTGGTGGGTGACAGCACCTGCCTCATGGGTTCAGGTGATATGTGTCAGTGTGCACAGGCCTTCTATGAAGAGCTCTTCTCCCTGGATACAACCGATGTTGAAGCCTGTCAGACCCTGTAGGAGGGACTCCCACAGGTCACTGTGGGTAACTGGGGCTGTTTGGAAGCTCTTCTCACTCTGGCTGAGTTTTGGGCCGCTCTTCTCCTGATGCCTGGCAACAAGGTGCCAGGTGTCAATGGGCTGACCACAGAGTTCTACCGGGCTTTCTGAGACTTCCTTGGCCTGGAACTTCCCTCGGATTTGGCCCTGACCATGGCAAGTGAGGAACTCCCCATCATGCCAGAGGGCTGTGCTGACCTTCCTGCCAAAAAAGGGGGATCCCTATGACCTGAAGAACTGGTGTCCCTTATCCCTCCTCTTCACTGACTACAAGGTGGCAGTGAAGGCCACCTCATTGCCCTTGCAGTCTGTGCTGATGAACATGATTTATCCTGATCAGATGTACAGGGTGCCCAGACATTCCATCTTTGACAACCTGTACTTGGGTTAGGACCTCCTGGAGCTAGTGCACCTGGAGGCCTGTCTTTTGTCCTCCTATCCAGGACAAAGCATTTGACAGAGTGGATCACAGGTAGCCTGCAGCATGCCTGTGAGGTTTGGTTTGGGACCCTGCTTCATACGGGCTCTCCAAGTTCTGTATGCCTCTGCTGAGTGTTTGGTCAAGCTCAACTGGACCCTGACAGAGCCCATCCCATTCAGGAGAAGGGTGTGTCAAGGCTACCCACTGTCAGGCCAGCTGTACATCTTGGCCCTGGAGCCCTTCCCAGGTCTCCTGCAAAAGCAGGGGGTGGGGTTGCTCTGGGAGTTGGCAGTGCAGCGGGTCCTGTCAGAGTATGATGACAACATACTCCTCATGATCCAGGACTTGAGTGACCTGGTGCAGGTGGAGGCCTGCCAGGCATTGTACTTAGTTGCCTCCTCTGCCTGGGTCAACTGGGTCAAGAACTTTGGCCTGGTGGTGAGTGATGGGTGGCAGGTGGGATAACTCCCACTTGCACATCAGGATCTGCTGGAGCACAGGCTTGCTGCTCTACTTGGGGGTCCACCTATCCCCCACAGACCCCTTCCTGTGGGAGAACTGACACCAGCTAGAGGCAAAGGTGGAGCAGCTCTGGGCATGGCCAGGGCTCCTGTGCTGACTTTCCCTTTGTGGGAGAGATGCTGGTGCTGGACCAGCTGGTCCTGTTTATGCTCTGGCACTACTTATACAATCTGCCTGTGCCCCCTGAGGTCCTGGCAGGACTCCAGAGATGGGTGCTGGAGTTTTTCTGGATGGGACAGCACTGGGTTGCTGCAGAGGTCCTGATACTCCCCTTGAGGGAGGCTGGCCAGGGCCTGGTTTGCCTGAGCAGCCAGGTCCTGGTTTTCAGCCTTCAGGCCCTGCAGAAATGGTAGGCATAGGGCCACCTGGGGCATGTCTTCTTCCACCACTTCTGGGGGCTCTGATACAACTAGCAGCTCTTCAGCCTGCAGGGCTTCTCCCTGCAGGACCTGCCAGATTTCTACCAGGACCTCCTGGTCTCTGCCTCCAGGTCCCCCATAGCAGTCACCCAGGGCACTGACCCGCTTGTCAAGCCCCTCTTCTGCAGCCCCCAGCTGGTGGAGGACACCAGCTCAGTCTGCTTTTCCACCATCCATCGCTGCCACCTACATGCTTGTGTACCACACTGTCCATCATGCTGCCATTGCATCACTCCCAGCCACCATGTGGCTGAACCTGCTCAGTGACACTGTGCCTGGGGCACTCCAGTGGCAGAGTCTGTATACTCCACCCTCATCCCACAAGCCTCTGGGGACCGCAGCTGGAGGCTCCTCCAGGGAGCCATTGCCACAGGTGTGCATGTGGTGAGCTTCATGGACATCCTGGTCTCCTACCCCTTCTGCAGGGAGAAGGACATGACCCTTGAGTGTGGCAGGCTGCATCCCCTCTACCTCCAGAACCTCCTCCTGAGGTTCTGGTTGAATTTCAGCCCCCACTTTGTTTTTGGTCACCCCATCCATGGCCCCACCAAGTCCCAGGATCCTCCTGGTCAACCTCCTCCTAGCTCTGGCCAAGTGGGCCCTGTACTTGACCAGGAAGGAGGCTCTGACTGGGAAGGTGCCCAGAGAGTGCGGGGCCACTCTCCTTTCACTTGTCCATGCATGTTTCTGGGCAGAGCACCCATGGGCGGTGTCCACCGGCTCCTTGGATGCTATTGAGGACTGGTGTGTGCAGCCTAGCAGACTCTGCTCACTGTCTCCCTCAGGCACACTTATATTCACTTTTTGACCCTTTGAGCCACACAACATTTCTATTGTGTTTTTTCCATGAGCTGTCCCAAGAATTTAGCTGTTCAATTCATCCATTAGCCCTATAAAAAGGAGCTACTCATTAGCCAGGTGGGCCTTACCCATGGCAATTGGATGGACAAATAAATAGGAGCTTCTGACGCTTAGTCACTTGGTATCTGGGGACACTAGCCTATTGTGTCAGCTATACTGCTGAAGCAGCATCCCAAATTCACTTTTTAAAATCCATATTCTTCCACAATTAGAACAAGGAGACAAAGAGGGATTGATCAGCTGGGCAATGTTTTATTATTATATTTACATGTGGATACCCCCTATGCATTGCCAATGGTCCCCTGCCCCCTACAGGGTAGACCTCCCCACACACACAGAGCACATGGACTACCCTGCCTGCAGGGTCCCAGCCCCCCTGCTGGTCTCCAGCTGCCCCCAAGCCCTCCTACTGGTCTCCTGCCCCCTGTTTATTCCCCTGCTCTTCTTCAGCTGCTGCTGGAGGCTGGAGAGGAGCAGGAGAACAAGCAGGAAGCTCGTTTCACCCCCACCCCTGTTGGCTCCCCAGGATATTGGTATTGTTTGACCCCTGGAGATCCCAGGAATTTAATTTTGCTCCCACACTGCAAATTTGCAATTCAGGGAACTTTGTTTGTTTTTGTTCCTGCACATGCCTCTTGCAGCATCTCATAAGGGTTTGAGACCCTGCAAGAGGCATGTGTGCGCTCATCTGGACACCCCCCCCACCAATGTTTATCGAATACTGACCCTTTATACCTATTCCACAGCATGTACAGGATCATGGTTTATGTTAGGAACATAGGACTATAAGGGAACCCTTGGCAAAACCCAATCCTCAACCATGGCAGGCAATCACGCGAACTGCCCTCATAAACAGATTGTTTCATTTTAAAAGCAGTTAGGATTTTTGTTGGGGCTACAAAAATCTATCTAGTACTAGAAGGCTTTTCCAGAACTGCTTGTTGCTCTGACCATTGAAAGCCATCTTCAAATTTCCATATTCATAGCCAGTGTATACCCATTTGTTTGTTCTAGCATTTCCTTTTAGTTCTAAAGTAACTCTTTTTTCTAGTGTTTAGCCTTCTTCTCCACTGTCCTCCCCCACAATTTGTTTATAACAATCATATCCTCTCCCAGCCTTCAGTTTCTTGCCTCTTTTGGTCACCTCCCACGAAATGTGAAAGCCAAAGAGATGATGGACAATATCCAACATGATGGTCAATTTTGACAATATCCACTGCACATGTTCAGAAGAATAAAGATTTGAGCTATTTATACCCCCTGCCTTAAATTAAGTCTTTTCCTCCCCTAGAAACAGGCATTTGTATTTAAAATAAGTTAAATTTTCATTATACAAAAAACATTTGTATTTGTAAGTTCTCTCTCAATTTCTTGCTGTGCACATATTAACGTCTCTTAGGAGAGGAACCCGACAGAGCTTATCATAAATCTCAGTTTACACAAATACATGAATTTTAAATGCTATTCATTATCCAGTCCCGGAGAATGAAGGTAGATGAGTCAACTATGCAGATGCAGGGGTTTCCTGGGAGAAACAGAACTTCTTAGCTCTAAGCTTCCTTGAATCAGAGTCTGTGGTACACTGTGTCCCCCATGATTAGAACCTTACATACAAATAACCTAACTGAAATAGGTCCCTTTTTCACAGGCTGCTCTGATGCACATACCACTGTAGTCTGATGGAGCAGACTCCAGCATCATGTCTATCAGCATCCCTGCACTGAAAAATGGTAGTGGGGTACTTTAAACTAAAGCTTGTTTAAGGGCTTTACTTTAAAGTGCCCCACTGCCATTTGAGAGTCCAGGGATGCTATTACATGTGATGTTTTAATTAGCACAGCTCTGAGAGCTGCACTAATTAAAAAGGAGTCCCCTCCCCACTGCCTCCCAGAGCACATCTATAAAATGCCCCATGAGACCAGCTTAAAAAAAAGTATTTCAGTCCCATGTTTTGCGTTTGCACACACTAAAAGCACACACCCGATCTTAATATTGTCTCTAAAGGCAAGCTTCTAGCCATTGAGTTTAAGGTAAAAGACAGCTGAACTTCTTAAATAATAAGACCCCAGCTCCTGGAGTCATTAAGGGAGGACATTCAGTATCACAAGCCTTGTGTCAAAAATCATGAAGGCTGGCAAGACTGAATCTGGCAGACATTTAAACCAAAAATGCCTTTCTAAACTGAAGTACAACATCTTACCAAACTTTAAAATTTTTTTAATCTTAAAAATCATTTTTCCATGTCATGCTAGAAGCTTTTCACTTTGAACCCTGTGCCAACACAGTTTCTAAATTCTTTAAAAATTCATTATAAGCAGGAAATTTTAATAACTTTCTACTTTATACAAAGTTATTGCAATTTCCTACTGCAATAAACAATTAGCAATGAATGATTATTCAACTCCTTGTAGCTCGTTCAGTCTAAATTATTATTTTTAAATGAACGATGTCCACATAACAGAAATCTGTCTAAAACCTCCACCCTTTCACTCCTACATACCGTGTCTATTTATTGTAAAGGAGGTAAAGCTATGAAGATCAAGCTGGATTCTATTCTATCTTGTTCATCATGAAAAATATTAGGGCCCCAACCTTGAAATTCATTATTGACATGCATGTGCAGAATAAGGGCCTTAACTATCAGGGTACATCTAAGTCATGTACAGATATTTAGTTTCTCCTGGGACAGTCACTACTCTCAGAAGAGAAACCATAAGTCTACAGATATTCAGGATTTTCTTCCAAGGCAAAAATGGCTACTCCAGAAGGAGAAAAACAAACAACCCTAGAACAACTAAGGTTAAATCATTCCCAAAAGAATTTCTCCTGTTAAAGCATACACAGTTTCTTCTGAGAGAAGCCACACTTCAGTTCTCCAGTATCCCAGAGTGCTTTATTCTTGCCTTTCCCCAGGAAGACATCATGTCACTCACTGGACTCTGTTGCTCCAGCCAAGCAGGAATCATAACACTTCCCCTTCACAATCTCTACACTGTGCTGCAAGGAAACACAGGCAGTTTGGGTCAGTCAGTCAGGACTACCCTGTCCAGTGCTACCATTTGATCTCCAAAAAGACTGAGGGAATCTGCAGAGCACACTGAGATGTATACACAGGGGAACCCTGGGTTTGCAGTGTCAACACTGAAAGCATGTTGTTTTTCAGTGGCTTAGCAGTCAAATGTCTGTTCAGGAGTCTCTAGGTAAGTTTTTGAACTAGGAGAACAAACCTGGGAGAATTAGCCCAGATCATCTGATGTATGCATCTGTGCACCACATCTGCTCTCAAGCATGCTAGAAAAAGAGCTCTTGAGAGCAGATTGAATTTTATTGGTAGATGTACTAGGACTTGCAGCAGGGCAAGGGAAGTGATTCTTGCCCTCTATTAAACACGGGTGAGACCATATCTGGAGTGCCGTGTTCAGTTTTGGGCCTTCTACTACAGAAAGGATGTAGACCAACTGGAGAGAGTCCAACAGAGGGCAACAAAAATGGTGAGGGCCTGGGCCACATCACTTGTAAGGAGAGGCTGAGGGAACTGAGCTTATTTTGTCTAAAGAGACAACTGAGGGAGGATTTAATAGCAGTCTTCAACTACCTGAAGGGGCGTTCAAAAGAAGATGGAGCTAGACTGTTCACACTGGTGGCTGATGACAGAACAAGGAGCAACAGTCTCAAATTGGAGCAAGGGAAGTTTAGGTTAGATATTAGGAAGAACTTTCTCACTAGGAGAGTAGTAAAACACTAGAACAGGTTACCCAGAGAGGTGGTGGAATCTCCCTCTCTGGAGATTTTTAAGACCTGGCTAGACAAAGCTTTGGCTGGGATGATTTAGTTGGGGATGTTTGTGCTTTGAGTAGGGGATTGGACTAGATGACCTCCTGAGGTCCCTTCCAGCCCTAATTTTCTATGATAAACTATTAGTTTGCACTTGTAATACCAGCAAGCTTATAAACTCAGCAGGTTCAACCTTGAAGTTATTGAGATGGGCATATTTTTGTTCCCATGTTTATTTCTTCTTGAAAATTCAATAACTAAATCATAATTTTGAAGCATGACACTCATGGTGCCCATTTATAAAGCAGCTTTTGTACTGCATTCTGCCAGGAAACAATTTATTTCTTCTCAAAACAAAGCCAACCTAAGCTTATATAAGAAAGCATAAATAATAATGGACAACAGTTTTTGTTTCTTTTTGCCACTTGAATTATAAAGGTACAGTTTTTCACCTGCTTCAAAGATCACTCCTCTCCCCACCCCTTTTAGCTTGTTTCTTGGGACAGGGGAAGGGAAGAATTTCTAGAAACAGCTGCACAAATATTGCAAACTGGTTATTTCCAGTGTCCAGGGGTTTTTGTTGTGGGGTTTTTTTAAGCCACCTTACGATGGATAACTCCCATGTCTGTCCATAAGACATGATTTTGATCTTGTTTCAAGAAGTGAGGTAGAAGGTAAATTCAAACACACACCAAGACAGTGAAAATGAGTGACAGCAACAGCCAGCATGACACACCTAAACACTAGATGGCAAGAGACCAGTCTCTAAATACTCCGAGGTATTTTAGAGCAGGGCTGTTCAACCACACAACCCACAGCACCATGTCACCTGGCCCGTGGGGCTCTCCAAAGGTCTAGAAGTTTAGCAGTGAGGGAGTGGCTGCCAAATTTCTAGACCCAGGGGAGCCCTGTGCCCTACACACTGCCCAAGCCCAGCACAAAGGCACAGCAGAGATGGTTCTGGGCCCCAGGGCCGAATCCCCATGTTGGGGGTTGGAAGGGGGTGGCACTGGGCCCACATGGCCCAATCCCAGTGTGCAGGGGAGGGTGGCAGTGCCAAGGCTCCTGAGGACCAATCCTGGTGGGAGGTGGCATTGCCAGACCCCTCAGAGACCAGTCCCAGTGAGCAGGGGGTTGTACTAGGGCCCCTTGGGACCAACCCTGATGGGAGGGAGTGGTGCCAGGGTCCCAACCCAGCATAGGGGGCAGAAGGGGATGGTATGACAGCCCCCAGGGACCAATCCTGGTGTGATGAGCAGTGTAAGGCCTCCCAGGACCCAGTCCTTGCATGAGGGGCAGGGAGGGGCTAGTGTTTGGCCCCAGGGCATGATAATGGCATATAGCACTCCATCAAGCCTGCAGACCAGCTCCAGGACACTCACCTGGCCCACAGGGCCAAAATGTTGAACATCCCTGCATTACAGCAAGGAGACCAACATTTAGCTCATCATTTTGCCATTCCGTGGACTAACAAAAGACCAGGCTACAAGACCAGCCACATGTTCACAATGTGAACCAGAAATCACCACTTCCACTTTGCCCTGGGTGCCCAACCATCTCCCTACACTGCTGCTCCCATGCATGCCAGTAGGTGGAGACCACTGAAGGACAGTAGCACAACCTCTTCCTACCACTGTTTTTTCTACATTGTCACATATGAAGGCAAGAGATCACATAGACAAGCTGTAGAAGGACTGAGCCCCAGACACTGCCGTGATACTCTTTTGTGGTTACAACTCCTGCCTTGCTTGGGCTCCTTAGGTACTCTCCCTCCTGTCCTGCTCACCATGCCTTGATGGAGTTATTGGTTTTGGAAGTGGGAAGTTGCCCAGGTACCCTAGAGCAATCTCTAGTCCTTTGCTCTGCCAGCAAATCCCTCTTGGGCCCTCTAGTTCCACGGCTGCCCTCATACTCAATGGACTCTCCTGGCCCATCCATACCCCAAGGCCTTTGATGCCTTATGGGCTGTTTGTGGTCTCTAGCCTCCCCTATAGTCAAACTTATGTCTTGCAGGTGTTACTGGCGATCCCTCAGATGGGACATTTTGCTCCCTAGTCCATCAGGCCCTTTTGGGCCTCTATACCCTTTCTGGGGCCTCACCCTTCTCCTCTTCTCTCTCACTGGTCCCCTTAGCCCAAGGCCACATTGCTGGACCTAGCTTCTGGGCTTCAGCCCTCATCTCATCCTTCTAAGCCATGGTTTCACCCCCTTGGTCCCATCTCCCCCCTGCTCTCAGCATTGCTGGGATCTTCTCTGCCCCTCATAATCCCAATTAAATCCACCACTGCGAATCATAAGCAATCTGGCTATTACTAAAACTCTTAGCTCACTGGCTATATACCAAACCCAAACCCATCCTGGGGCTTAATCCTCTGCCAGCCCTTAGCTCCTGACTTGCCATTTCTAGGCAGCAGCCAGTAACCCAGCAACAGTCATCTTGGTGCAGAACTCTTCTTTCTGCAGCCTGTAGGGACAAACTCTCTGCCCTGACTCAAGCTCTAGGCTCATATGCCTCCCATGCTCTGCCTCTTCTGGTCAGCTGTCTCCCCAGCCACTTGCTGGGGTTTCCAATCAGGGCCTGACTGATACCTCCCAGGGCAGCTTGCTATTGCTGCTCTGGCTGCTTTAGGACTGCATTTGCTGCCCCTAGCAGGGCTCTGTCCTATTATTGAGCAAGTAGCACAGCAATAGCTATTCATATGTCTATCCCCTGGCTGCCTATTTGCCTACAGCCAGCTCATCCTATGCAAAGTTTTTCCCTACCCAGGGACTTCTCTGTTGCTGCTTTTCCCTCAGTCAGGGGCTCCCCATTACTTTGTTTCACAAGCCTTATGTTACGTTCCATCTTTTGGTGAGGCCAGAACTGCTTTCTGCTTTTTTTTGTGACCCATATTTTTCCAATTGCTCCCACAGTCCAATAAAACAAGATATGACCCCATACACCATTGACATCAGCTCAGAATGGAACTCAGTACTTTTAGTGCTAAAGCCAGGAGGCTACAGATCACTGCACTGTCAGCAATCAGAAAGCTCTTAAGCTATCTGATTTTCCACAGATTTTTAAACAAAGAGTGAATCTGTTTTGATAATATTGATGGTGCCAAATAACTAATAATTCAGTGAGAATCCAAACCTGCAAAACTCATCTCCTGACTGCATCTCTGTATAACAGCAAGTGCAACATGCTACAAATCTCTAAAACTCACTGGAAAATCATTTTTAAGTTGACAGAAAACATGTAGAATGCTAGGTAAAAGCAAAGATACTAATATGCTAAAATCAAGGCATTCTGGCCTTTTAAACACAACAAGGAATGCCTCCTGTCCTAGTTCTAACTTGTTTTAGGCTTCTTAAAACTACTGGGTGATAACAGATGTGGCGCTTTGAAGCAGTGTCAGCAAGGCAGTTTAAGGAAGAGACGAAATATACCATGGGCCAAGATTACACCACTGGGGAGTGGGCTAGGTGGCTCTTCTCTCACTGCAGAGTGATCATCCACTTTCCTTGCGAGTCCAGCCAGTCCTTACTCACAAAACCAGAGAAGTAGAACAAGCTTGGTAACACATCCTACCAAAGGCAGTCAAATCCCAGAGTCCTCCCCTGCCAAAAACCATGCTGGGATCATTTTCAATAGTCAGTGAGAGACCTGAACAGTCATGCCATACCCTGGGTATCTCCCAAGCAAAAAGGAAAATCATCTCTTTCCTCGACTTTTCTCCTTCTTGTTTTCTTTGTGGATTTGACCTAATTGGCAGACACAGAAAACCACTATAGGTAGGTGGAATATAGTTTATATTAATACAGAGTTGGAGGGCAAGCTTGTGTGTAACTGGCCACCTTCTTCAATCCATATAACACTGATTGTTCTAAGGATTCAGGGGGCCAGCCAAGGTTTCAGACCTTGGAAGAACTACTAAGGGAGGAGTCAGAGTTGTGATGCCCAGGTGACCATATAGCAATGCTATCAGATGGCTGCTCAATGGCCCATGGGCAGGGTTCTACAGGTTTCATAATTCCACACCTGTGGAATTACCCAGAAGATTCACCTCAATTTAGAAATCCTTTTTTTCCAGCAATTGTGGCTGGGAAAACAATCTTGAAAATACATGTCAAACTGATTCAGCAATGCCTGCCTGCTATGTTACTGTTTTTCAATGACCTGGGAAAAAAGCATTGCTTACATAGTTTGCAGATGACACAAGTGGAGAAAAAGTTAATTATGAAGAGGACAAAGACTGAATCACTTTTTGTAAGTTTGTTTCAAGCAACAATATGCATTTCGGTATGGCCAAATAATGAAGTTATGTGTAGGTCAAAAAGGGCAAAAGATTCTGGAGGCCTCGATAGCGGGTCTGAAAGAGGTCTGGTGGCTATGGTGGATAATTAGGTACAGATGAACTCCCAATGCACAAATCATCAGAAAGACTAATGAAAATGCTAGATGTGTACACAAAGTAGTATCAAAGTTATATGACCTCTGTATTTCATCCTGATCTAACAGCTACTGGAATACTCAATTCTAGTATCTACAATTCAATAATATGTTAAAAAGTTGGAGAAGGTTCAGAGAAGGGCAATGAGAATAATTAAATTGGATAACATGCCTTGCAGAGAGAGACTCAAGGAAACTCACTCTGTTTAGCTTTACAAAGAAGAGGTTAAATAAATATTTACATGTTGAACAGAAATTTGGTAAAAGTGTGCTTCATTTTACAAAAAAGGATAAAACAAGGCCCAATGGCCAAAGGTTGAACCTTGACAAATTTGGACTGGAAATTATGCACATATTCTAACACTGAAGATAATTAAGCTTAAACAGCTTTCCAAGAGTTGTTGGGGAACCTTTATCAAGAGATTTCTTTAAATAAAATAATACTTTCTAAAAGAAATGCTCTGCATCAGACAAAAAAAAACTGATGCGAGTCGTGGCACATCAAATGAGAACAGCCCTGCTGGCCTTATAATCTATGTGTACTTCATCATTTCAGTACAGTTCACAGTATGCAAGACAACTATTACTACAGAAAAGTAGTTAAGGAAACAAAGGACCTGATATTGCAAGGAACCACACCTTAGAGAACAGGCACCTTAATGCCTTTCAGTAAGTCTCTCCAGGTCAGAGTTGAGACATACAGCTACATGGTATGAGGTCTTGCATACCTTTCCTCAAGATCAAGAGGTGCTTCTTTTTTTTCCCCCCCCCAGAGTAGTCAGCTGAGCACTTTCTGATCGCTAAGAAAACTGTTTGTTTGGGGTTTCTTCAATTTAAAAAGTAAAATAAAATAAAAATAAACGGTGTGTGCAATGGAAAGACCTGACATTCCTAAACTGGACTTCCCTGCCCCCCCCACACAAAATCTGCTAGTTTGTATCACTGGCAGCTATTCTAGATTTTACTAGTATTTTCTAGAATATTCTAGTATTTTGCTTTATTTTCAGCAAGCCACCAGGATACATATTTAGCATAAAATATACATGTAGGCTGTGTACATTTGCTTGTAGTTCCTTCTCCGTTTCATTTATGAAGTATAGCTGAGCTTTAGATTCAAGTGTTATTTCAAGCTCCTAGCCTTCTAAAGGCAGACACTGTAGTAATATGGATTTATTAAGATACCCATGTACCTTCCTACACTAAAGTAATACCTGGCATGTGTTCTTCAGCTTGAAGCACTCAGCATCACAAAACAAACAAACAAACAAACAAACAAACAAACAAACAAACAAACAAACAAACAAACAAACAAACAAACAAACAAACAAACAAACATTGCA
>NW_017728948.1:77968776-77972880 GCF_001723895.1 Crocodylus porosus
AAACAAACAAACAAACAAACAAACAAACAAACAAAGATTGCACTGATTTCTTGACTGAAAACTAACACTTCCTTCTCAATTACAGAGGAGCAAGGGCATTGAAATGCCAACCTGATGCTATGATGAAAGTGCCAGACAGTCTACACTAGCACCGTTTTCTTATTCATGTCGCAGAAAAGAATAGTGGATTATTAACAACTCTGGAGATAAAGCATACTTCTAAAGGCCAACAGATCACACTAGGAATAATAAAAATGCTGCTAGTAAACCCCAAAGAGCTGAAAGTGAAGAGCACTAAAGTAATAGGATGCAAATCACTTTATGCCACCTGCTGTGAAGCATCTATGGTTCCCATTTTTCCAAGTGTGTTCAAGATTGCATATTGAATAAAGCCAAGACAGATGAAAGTCCCTGAAAGCTGTGTGTGTTCTGCAGCTGTGTAGAGCAGGGGATTTTTGGTTGTTGTTTCTCCTGAAGACATGACCTTATCATATATTCATCCTAGTAGCTTTATAGCAATTTCCCTTCAGAGGTCCTAATTCCTCCTGCATGTAACTCCATGAACTTCATCTTCCTAGCAAAGCAGAAAGGGTTGTGAAAACTAAATTTAGCTCCAGAGGCAGTGGTACAGCAGGATTCTCACCTGCAGTCAGGGAGATCCAGCTTTTAAAGTAATGCCCTTGAGCTGACAATGAGGCTAGTCCAAGTAGGCATCTGTTTTATCCCCAATATACCTTGTTTGTTATGAGCTATAAAGGAGGGAAGACAAAGCTAGCTGGTAAGAAAGCAGCATTCAAGAGAAATAGAACTAGATAAAGCAGCATGCATGCATGAATTGCCATGTACAAAGAGGGCACTTGTAAATGTATTTTGGTTTTAGTCTATAAATTCACTGTATCACATGACATGACAACCAACTCCACACCATAGTATCTGAATTTCATGAGACTAGGAATAAGAACTTCACTCTCAATCTCTCTTCAGCTTTCTGCTTAGAAGTGCAAACATACAAAGCATTACCAAACAGCAGCATATGTATGTCTCTGTATGGACCGCAAGATTCCAATGAATTTGTCTGGGCAAAGGCAGAATGCCCTGTTTTTTTTCAGTGATAAATCCCCCTCCTTTTTTTTCCCTGACATAATTTTCCCATGAAACCTGAACAAGGTAATACTTCTTTACAGGTAAAAAAAAGAATACCACAATAGAAGAAGGTATCCTGAGGATGATGCACTGAATTCACATATTTAAACAAATACAGCCCCACTGAAGTCATTATTTGTGTACACAGCATGAATAATTTGATTGTTTCTACATATATATGGGCACTTGTACATGAAAAGGGTCATTCTATTTATTTCTAGTTGATAGCTAGCAAGGTAACTGAATTTCTCGAAGTACCAGATCCTGTTAGAAATCCCATATAAAATTTGTTTTAAAGAGAGCCCACAAATTGTCAGCCTATATACATATTTCTGAAATTTAAAAAGGAGATATAGATATTTCATACAAGTCTAAAGGAGAGGGAAAAGGAAAGATAACCACTATGGCTTAAACACAAAACCACTTGGGTAGCTTTGAAATCTGTTACACATTCCCAAACTCTTTGGTGATTACAAATCAAAGTACTATCATAAGCTCTGTCCCAGTAAGCCTCTTGTCTAGGAAGTTGTACTACAGACCATGTGGTAAAAGGAACATGCTAAAAGAATTATCACAGACCCAAAGATTAAAATTAACATAGGAATTCCCAACACACACTGAGCTTTTACTGACTGTGGTATCATGATCATGCAGTACTTAGATGACAGGGCAGTCTATTTTTATCCATGAAAACTTCAAGAAAAAAAGAACGCTACAAAGTTTGTAATTTAAAAAAGCACAGAAGCACACTACAGTTCCCCCCTTGACAAGCAGCAACATTATCACAGACAGCTGGCTTCTTCCTTCTGGAGGCTGGTAAATTTGTCCGGTCAGAAAATGTAGCTTTCTCTGCAGTTAATTACACTACATTAATTTTCACATTAATTTCACCTACCCTGCTTCCAACTGCACTGATCCAAATAAGCGGTCGCTCCACTAGATAACAGAGGGAGGAAAAAAATAAAGCATTTCTACTTCCTATAACTGGGAGAAATATTCAGACCCAGAAACACAGTAGCTTCACAAGACAGTTTCAGAAAGGAAATAGAGTAGAGCTAAAATAAGCTGTCACACCAATTAAAAGTTGTTTTTTCCCCCTCCTCTGTTGCTCTTGTATGCTCAGATCATAGTCCTCAGAGACTCTGAGTCTATGTTACCTTAACACAGGAGCTCTGCAGTACCACGTACTTGAGAAATCCCAGAAACTGTGTGTGGAAAGAAGTCCAAGAAGTTAGAAAGGGTGATTGTGTGTATGAATGTGTAAATATACAGTACAAGAGGCTGGAACAAGCCAGCAGGACCAGCCCCTAGACACAGCCTGAGGTTTCAAATTTCATCAGCAACTGGCAGCTCTGAAACATGCTAATGGGCAGTACTGTTGAGTCAGAGAGGATTCCTTCCTAGCTAAACAGCTCACTTTTCAGTTCTCTCTGGAACCTGAGTGACATCAGCTGTGCCAGGCTTCACACAGCAGTGATCATTAACTGTTTAGCCACATGTCCACTACTACTCCTGGTTCCTGACCCTCACTCAGCTTATGAATGCAGCTTTCTCTAATTATCTGAATGTTTCCTCACTCTGCTTTTCAAAAGTTTTGCTTTCCTGCTCCACATCTTCTAATAGCTTGTTTATTTCTCCAGAAAACAATCACTTGATACCCATTTTGCTGGGGTCATCTGATTCCAGCAGTCTTTCCTGCCCAAGTGCAGGCAGGCTGGACCCAATGATCTACAAGGTCTCTTCCAGCCCCTAACAAACATTCCCTCGTGTATTATTCATCATTGTGTATTTTTGACTCAGGTAGAGTCAATTTATATCATTACAAACTTCTGACAAACTGCTTTGTTTTCATCTGAAAGCTGTTGGTAAAGAACACAGTTGCAGCTCAGAGGATGACACAGAAGGGATCATCACATCCTACATTTAACTCAAGAAGCCTTAAAAAAAAAAATTCAGACTGCCTGCCTCAAAGATTGCATTTCATCATCTACTACCATAAGGTCAAGAGACCCAAAGAAACATGTACTGCGTTACACATACACTTAGAGGATTTCCTCAAAGGGAAAATATTTATTACTGAGATAAGTACAGATTGAGAGAGATCCTTTATAACCATGTGTAGACTTAAGTCATTTTTCCCCAATTTTGGTAGAGATTTATGTATTTATAGAAGCCTGGAATTGCTTAGACAAGCAGCTGTATTAAGTTTGAAGACTGTTTCTATGCCTTAGTTTTTCCATCTATTTAAAAGAAGGACAATATTATCATTTCCCCATCTGACAGATGCTTCGGCCAGATTAAGTCTGTTGAACATTTTGAAGGAGCATGCTATATGCATACTAAGTGCCCAGTTCTGCACATGGGTGTAACTCATTGTTTTCTGTAAGAATTACAGCCATTCAACAGAGAACAAAATCAGGTCTTAACAGTTACTATTCATCCTCTAAGTTACTCACAGTTCTGTATTTGACATTTGTTGGAATATAGACTCAGCCTGAGCAACTCAGTGCGTCAGACTGTTCCATTTTCTCCAACATTCAGAGATGGAAGTAGCTTATATTCTGTGCCTTCTATCTCACTGTATTATGTTAACACATTTCATCCATGGTTCAAGGATCATGGAGAACTAGGATTTCAATGGGAAAATTCTAAGTGCTAATAAATTACTATGTGAAATGAAACACAAGGTTGTGATCAGATAACAAGTTTCTTCCCTTAGATTCCTGTGTGGAAACAATACTGTTTGTGATCAGACTAATAAATAATAACTAATAAATAATCTTGTACTAGAGGGAGGGAAGGGAAGGGAAGAGAGAAAGAGAAAGAGAAAGAAAAGGTCCCTTACTTTAATAAAAAAAACACAGAACTGTTCCTTGAAGTTAGTGGGGAAGTTTTGCATTTCATATCATCTAATAGCAAAATACAACATATCATACTACCAAATTTGGGACCAATTGCTAT
>NW_017728948.1:77973060-78006196 GCF_001723895.1 Crocodylus porosus
AAAAAAAAAAAAAATCACCCCCTAACTCTTGCACAGGGGGTAGGATATGGATCCTTGCAATCTAAACACAAAGACTTGTCGTACTACAACCCCTGGAAAACAACCCCTTCAAATTAAGCAGGGAAGAGACAGAGCAAAGAAGCCATTCCCACTATTTCTCTTCTGTACACAGATATGAGTCCAGCAGAACTAGCAGGTTACTCAGGTGTGTACAGCTAAGAAAAATGAAAGATTTTGGTCTAAAGCACCTTCTCTGGTAAAACAAAGACGTTCCAGAAACCACTGTTTCTGAAATACTTTCAGTATCACTGTTGGGAAATTTAATGGCAATGTCTAGGAACCTGCAGGCTAAAACAGGGAGAAACAGAACATGCAGGCACACTAGATAAGAAGGTTAAGGGTGGGAATAAATGCACATGTGCCAGGATACCCATGCTATGCTTGGGCTTGGACAGCTGCCAAAAGCAGGCTCATAGAGACAGTAGCTAGCATGATATACTGAAAATGTTTTTTTTAAATGGGCTGGGAGGCCCTCCATCATCAAGGAACATCCCAGCTCTGATAAGGTGCTGGTACATATGAAAACTTCAGTTTATGGATCACTGTAATTGACATTAAATGCAAATGAAAGGCAGGTTCTTCTGTCACTTTTGCCTCCACAGCGTTCTGTTTCTACTTCTATTTGAATAAGAGCACCACGCTAGCACATAAGATCTCTTGTTAAATGATAGGAAATTAATATTCTGTTCTTAAAAGAATTACAACCCCAGGGAAATTTCCAGATGCACACAGAAAGGCAAGGGACACAATGTACTTTCTTGCTACAGTAGCAAGAAACAAACAAGATAGTAAGTATAGACCCTTTGCTGTCAATAACAGGTAATTACAGCTCCAGTGGTTACCCTGCCAGACACATGTGTACATGTGGCATCACTGGACGGAAGTGGTGCTCCTTTTTTTGTTTACAAGAAAAACTTGTGAACAAAAATCCCCAACATCACAGCCCATCAAACCCAGGTGCTACTACATAATTCAAACTAAGTCAGATTTTTTTTTTTTTTTTTTTAATTGGCTTTCCTGTTTTATTTAATTTTTATATAGGACTGGCTCTTTTCCCTTGTTGTTGAACAGTGCTGCTATGCACAGTTATCCAATGCCATCTTCCAACCCTGAAGTTCAGCAGGAGGGTTGTACAATTCTGATAAGCTAGCTTTGTGGGCACTTAAGAATCCTCCAGCATAGCATATGCCAGATAGTGTACATCATAATTATTAAGTCACTTGTTAGCCATCAGAAGCTGATGTGAGCACTTCCATAGTCACTGACCATTTATGAAACTGGGAGTGATGTATGATGTAGTCTAAGAAAAACACACCTTGACAGTGATAAGTTCCCAAATATTTCTTTATATCAAGACAACACTCATATGCTAACCTGGATGCAATGGGCCCAAGAGGAGCTTGGGAGGAGTCAGTGGATGTGTGCATAAAATCAAAAGTGAACCTTCAGCTTCGAGCCACTTTAAAATGCTCCTATGATGTTCAAAACCAATTGAATGCACAAAGAGATTACATATAACACTGCCATTGGTGGAAGAGGACAGTGAGAGGGAAAAAAAACAAGTCTTAGTTGGATGATCTAAAGGGATCTCATTCCAAGGTTTGCAGCTGATGAGTTTCCTCACCTTTCTGGTGAATGTACCATTTGGTTTGGGAAGTAGTTGTCACGGAGCGGGTGCAGGGGCGGCCGTGATCCCGCTAGAGCCCCCTGCCGTGTCCAGTTAGGTGATTCAGCACCCTCAACTCGCCCGCCACATCTTTGATGTTCTATGTTCAGTAAGGGAGGCTGCCTCGTCTTGCCTTGGACACTACTCTGCATTATGTCCCATTCCAATTGGGGTGCCCCAGTGCACCCCTGCCTTATGGGCGATGCATGCCTCCAACCTCCCCTTTAGCATGCCCCAAGCCTTGCAGCTGTTCCCCGGACATTGTCTGGGTCCTTCTGTCTCCCGGCGCCCTGCCTGGCACCTCCAGGCTAGCCTCACAACCAGCACCCCTTATCTGGCGCCTCTGGGCTTGCCTCGCCCAGGCTATGCCCCACTGGAGCCCGTCTTGCTCCTTCTACGCACTCTCGGGGTCCTTACCGTGCTGCTAGCACCTCTTGGGGTCCTTGCCGCACATCTTGTGCTTACCGCCCTCTCTGGGGCCTCGCCCGCCCTGGGGCCGATACCGCGCTCCTCGCACCACCGCCCGCTCTGGGGCCTCACCCATGCTCCTCGCGCCGCACGTTTCCTGCGCTTGGGGCTCAGGTGGCCACAGCCATGCCTGGCCCCCTTGACCCTTTTCTGGGTCCTTTGCCCCACTGGGCAAAAATACCACCCTTACAGGCTGGGGTCCAAAACCCCACACACTGCACCACTCTGGCACAAACAGTTGTGCCCCCTGGCACCGAGAACCCCCAAGCTGCTGGGGAACCCCCGTGAGGCCTCCTCACACCCCTACAGCTTCACCCAGTCCTCCCGTTAACTATAACTGAAACCCAAGCCAACTGGCTATAAAAACAAACACCACAGAGCCTCCCTGCTTGTAATGTAAACTCCAAGCCCCCTCTAGGGCTCCCAACCCTACCTCTCTTCAGGGTTCACTCCTCCCTAGCATCATTGCAGCCAGTCAGCGTGGTCAGGCAGCAACCATCCACTCGGCCTGCTCAGCTCTCCCGCAGAGCTCCTGCGGCTGCCAGAGGGGAACTGCTAGCCAGGCTCCGGCCTGTGCTGTTTACAAAGGCCTGGCCCTGCCCCCTTCTGGCCACATGACCTGCTTAGTTGTTACAGCAACCTGCACCTGGGGCTGCCCAGCTGATTGGCAGCAGCCCTTCTTAGTAGTAAGCACCCTAGTGCTCTGCTACAGTAGTATTTCTACTGATTCAGGTCACATTTAGCCTTAATCCACCCTTACCTGAAATGAAAATTGGTTAGAATTGTTTGTATTGTGGCACACTACAGTCAAGGACACAAAGCAGATGAGGGAGTGAGAAATGAAAGAGATCACCTCTTCCAGAAAAAAACTGCCCTGCCACCGCTGAATCAATGGTATTGCATGGGATGAGACTCAGAATAGACTTTGGTCCATAAAAGGCTTATGTGTCTCTGATTCAGTTACTTTAAAGGGTGCACATCTACTCTGTCTTTGGTCCATATGGGAGAATTAAAAGATTACCTAAATCATTGCAAACCTGTTTTGCTTGATGTACGAAGATGGGCACAAAGCAGAGATACAGAATTCTACAACTAAATTAAATACATTCCAATTTGATGGCTTGGGGCCATCTCCAGACTTAGACCTCTCAACAGATGAAGGGGAAAGCAAAGGTGGTTCTAAGTCATGTCCTCATCTCTCTGGCTGAAACAGCTCCTGAAACAATCTGGGTCAACTACAGGGTCAACTACATATTTCAGCCACTTCCCCAGTGGCCTGCCTGCTTTGTGAAATCCTACTATTATGGAGTTTCTTAAAACAGGAAAAGTCTTAGTTGCCTTTAACAGAAGCTTTAAGCCTGCCTGTGCCTCTGAAGTGGTATAACATATACATCTACCAACACAGTGTTTCTCAACCTTTTAAGTAGCAAGTACCTCCTAACTTCTGAAAATGTTAATAAGTACCCCAACAATCAATTTTCCAGAGGATTTTATATCTACAAACTAATATGTGCTGTGTTTTAGAAGAAGGGATTGATATATAAGGCTGTGATATGACAGATGTCTGATTTGGTGTGGGTAGGGTTGCCACCTTTTACACCGGGGTACACAACTCAAGTATGTACCTGGGCTAGAGGTGATGTTGGCCAAAGGTAGGAGGGCTGGACCAAATTATTACTGAGAAATTTAATTTTTTTAAATTCCACCAGATTTTTTGCCATAGTTTTGAGAACAAAAGAGGGCAAGAGACAGAGAGTGTTGGGGTACCTACATACCCCCTGCCTGTGTCTCACAAACCCCCCAGGGGTACACATGTACACGGGTTGAGAAACTATGTACCAATGCAAACACACATACACAGTGCTCCTTAACAACACATAGGGCACCAGGAGGCTATTTAATGTAGTTTCTCATATACCACTCCCCCCCATAAGATGCACCCCTTTTTCTTTAAGGAAAGCAGAATGAGGGAAAAAAATATTTTTCCAGAGTTATGGTCACATGAAGCTGGAACAAAGTCTAATCTTCAGCTCATTCACCCCTCTTTTCCTGCTCAGGCTAAAGCTACAGTCTTAATAATTTCACAGCTGAACAGTTTGCATTTCAGCTTTGAAAGAAATAAAACTTTAGCTGCTGCTGAAGACTGCACTCTGTCCCTCCATATAGTCAGTGGGGGCAGGAGGAAAGAAGGAAAAGAAGCAGTAGCTTTCTTAAAGTATTGCCATACTTCTATTCCTGTCAGAAAAATCTGCTTCCCTGCTTAGGATACGGACTCCAATTTTGAAGGACTCATTTTGGGGGAAAAGGTACATGTGGTATATGAGTAAATATAATATTTTAAAATGTTCTGCCAAAGGAAACAAAGTGGCTCTCACTAATCCAATGTGTATGCTGAGGAGTTTTGACCCACAGGATGCCAGGGAATGTAGTGGAAGGTGTTAGGGTGACAGTATTTAAATCCTGGGGAGCATTGGATTTGAGCTGAATGTTATGTTAAAAGTATCATTGCAAGATGCTTAGGCAAACATTTTCCTAACAATATAATATTGTTGTAAGATATATAGCTCACTGTGTAAGAGAAACAAGATGCGGACCACCAGCTATCACTAGGAGATAAAGCAGAAGTAAGACCTTGGAGATGGTGAGGAAATCAGTAAGAGACCGCAAGTGACTGAGAGAAGCAGGGGCCAGGGTCTTAGACATGCACTCATAGCAAAAAGGCATGTAAATAAATGAAATGCACAGGCAATTCCATGCTAATGAAATAAACACTAAACAGAGGTGGAGCTTCAGATGGGAAGGAATAAGGGTGGAACAAAGGAGGGACAAAAGTGGGATAAATGTTAATGAGCATAAACCAAGGTGTATAAATATGGAAAGAACTAGTGTTCGTGGCTGCTCCCCGGTTTGTTGGAGCTGGTCCAAAGCTGTCTCCACTTTGAATAAAGCTGTTGAAGAGCAATGTGTGCATTGATCCGTTGTCTCCCCAGTCATTAGGTGTTGTATGGAGTCGAGGTCTAACATCTTGGCGTAGTCAGCAGGATATGACACACATTTGCAGGGGAACTGATCATCCCATCCTACCAAGGTAAGGCCTAGCTGCGTACTAGGTTCTCTTGGGCAGCCTCAGCTATCGTACCCCATCTTATACCTTTCCCCAGTAGCATGGCAGTGGGTCCAGAGTCTTTTCCCCTGTGTGTGTGGGGTCAGGGGGACCTCAGGGATTTTATTGAGTGTTGGGTTAAACGGAATGGGGGTCCATTGCAGGGGCCCCAGGAGAATCCATCTAGCCCATGTTGGATTACGGCCCGGGGTGGGCCAAGGGAATTTTAAGTGAAAAATCACGGAAGCAAGCCTTCCATAAAGCAGATGCCCTCCAGGCATTGTCCTTGGGTGTTCAAGCCTGATGGTTTGAATATTAAGAAAAGGAAAAATTTTGTCAGGAAAAGGATGATCTCATTTGTCAACAAAGAAGTTGTAGTCCAACAGCAACAGTTCAATTGTGCTTCGGTGCTTGCTGTTGAGATTAAAAAAAGAGACTCAGAAGATTTGCAAAGCGCCAAGTGAGAAATCGAATCTCTCAAGTCTCTTATTGACAAAATGTAGGTGGAACGCGAAACTCTGGGGAATGTGGCTGATCCCCAGAGTGTTGCTGTTCTGAGTGGCAAAATGCCGCCCACGGTAACACCATCCAACCCCCCCTTTTTCCCCACCCCTTCCTCCCGATCCCCCCAATTACTCAGCAGAAGTGCACACTGTTGAGTGAATGGTAACCTTAAATCCCCCCGTGGTGCTCCTCAGGCCACTTCCCCTGGGCTGATTTGTCGGTCCAGTTTAGATCTGGCTTGAGAAACAACTCCAGCGTAGCAAGTTAAAATCACTTCCCCTACCTCCCTGGAGTGAGAAGCATTGCGAACCCAGTTGGGCCTCATGCCTTTGGAGTGGAATGAATGGATCCAGTGGCCGGTAAAAGCTGAAAGGAGGCTTGCTATGCTCCCAGGCCATGATTTATCTGAAGTTCTACTTGGGCTGGTGAGGGGTGTCAGCCCTACCATTTCGGGAGATGGAGGGTGGCAGGCAAGGGGTCGGACTTGATGATCTGCTCAGGTCTCTTCTGTCCCTACCAGCTATGAAACTATGAACCTTGGTGGCGATCACAGCAAACTGTCCAAGCCCAACAGGTCTTAAAAAATCAAGAAGTCACTGAATCCAAATCGCAGCTTTGCTGATTGAAGCATATGGTAGAAGAGTTATCAGCTAAGCTTGTAAGTTTCCCCACCAAGCTACACACTGAAAACCCTAATCATGGAGAAGATGATCAGCAAGGTAAAAGCAAGAAAGGTCCCCGTCCACACAGGCCAGGGGATTGGGAATGTCCTTAGGGACTGTGCCCTGTGGTAAACTTTTCCAACAGGGATACATGTTTCAGATGTGCCACCCCTCAAACAGATTGTATAAATCAAACTACCCCTCGGCCAGCGCCCCAAGTTCTCACCTTCACTTCAGAGCCTGAGAATCCTCCCATGCCCCTCCAAGACTGAGACCGTGTCTCCTGGGGTCCCAGCCAGTATCTTCCATTCCAATTCAATCAGGATGGGAGACCCTGGATCCGGGGCTGGGTAGAAGGAAGGGAGCCTGAAATCTTCCTATTAGATACCAGATCCATGCTAAATTTCAAGAATATCTTGCCTATAGTGGGGGAGGAAAAATCCCTAGTCTCATTCTCAGGGGCCATGGGAGGTTCTAATCAAAGTTGGAACGTGACACGTGTAGTGTAAGTGAACAACCTGCATCATCAGATGCAAAGGTTCCAATCAGCATGGACATGTCACCCACCCCTTAGTATTATTGGAATGCCACTCTTGCAACATTGCTGTGTAGATTTAGCTTGTATGGATCAAGGGTGGCCCAGCACAGGAGCCCATGAAATTGGTCTGCCATTCTGTTAAAGCGCTTAAGCCAGCAGCCATTCCTGAAGACTGGAAAAGATGGAGGGATGTATGGGCTACCAACAGTCTGGACACAGGATTGTTAAAAAAAACAAGAGCCAGTCCATATTCCAGGGGAAACCCCCCCTTGATCACTTCAGTATCCAGTTCCAAGAGATATGGTTCACAATATTTCCACAGTTATTCACACCTTCGAAAGTGTAAAATTATCCAGCCTCAGGTTTCTCCTGCCCATTCTCCCAAGTGGCTGGTGAAGAAACCAAATGGTATTTGGTGACTCAACATTGATTATAAGAAATTAAATGCTGCTTCTAGCCCTGTCTGCAGAAATAGTCAGCCCGCTAACTACCTGTGCGCAATGGTTTTCTGTTTTGGATATCAGTAACAGTTTTTGGAGTCTTCCAGTCCACCCAAATGACCAATGGAAAACAGCCTTTACCCAGCAAGGACTGCAGTTTGTCTGGACTCTACCTCAGGGGTACCACAATGTTCCCACACTGCTCCATCAGATCATTGCTTGCAATATGTAGATGACATTCTTATCTGGAGAGCTACACAGGAACAATCTTGCCACCATACTGAAGTAACTTTACAATTTCTACAAGATGCTGGCCTCAAAGTAAACAGCACTAAGGCCCAGCTAGTAAAACAAGAAGTTCCATATCTGGGGCTTACAATCACTTTCCAAGGAAAACAAATTTTCAATGATCAGCTCTCACTAATTTGTCAAATGCCGCCACCTACTGACTGAAAATCATTGCAGTCCTTTATCGGTCTTGTAGGGTTCAACTGAGAGTTCATACCTGATTGCAGCAAAATTATGGAGCCACTTCGTCAAGCTGTGCGACAAACCAAATGGGAGTGGTCTCATGAGTGTCAGGCAGCATTTGTAAAGCTAAAAGATCAGTTGCAGAGAGCCCCTGCCCTTAGTGCCAGAATCCCTAATGTAAAAGTTGAAATCTGGTGTCAAGCTGCTGACTGGCACTTAACAGCAGTAGCCACCCAAAATCAAGATGGAATAAACATCCCCTTGGCATTTGCCTCCCAGAGGCTAAGACTTACAAAATAAAAATAAGGAACTTGTGAAAAGGCATTGCTAAGCATGTATTGGGCCCTGGAAAAATGCAAGTATCTAGTGGGCAGAGAAGCTGTATGCATTTAAACACCGCATAATCTCCATCAATTACTTCGAAACAGAGAATTATTGAAGGGAGAGTTAACAACCCCACAGATAGGCTGGTTTTCACTCTTGCTGGATAACCCAAGAATTTGGTTTCAGTCCCTTTCTTCAACAGAAATTAACATCTGGGGTTGGATAACCCCCGAGAAATCGCATGTGTGTTACCCTGGACAAACCACCTGGCCAGTACTTGTCCATAGCATATCTCCACAACAGGTACAATCAGGTTTCATAGATTTCATAGATTTCTAGGGTTGGAAGGGACCTTATAGATCATCGATTCCAACCCCCTGCTCTAGGCAGGAAAGAGCACTGGGGTTAAGTAACCCCAGCTAGGTGCTTATCTAATCTCTTCTTGAACACCTCCAAGGTAGGGGAAAGCATCACTTCCCTTGGAAGCCCATTCCATATTTTGGCAACCCTCACCATATAGAATTTCTTCCTGATGTCCAATCTAAATCTACTCTCCTCCAGTTTGTGAAGCATTATGGTTTATTGATGGAAGTTTTGCAGGAACTGGAGAAGCTGCTTGGGTGCCCTGTGCCATTGTAGGACCCCAAAAGGCAGATGCTTGGTTACTACCTGAATCACCAGCCAAGAAGCAGAAGCCACAAATCTTCTAATCACACTTCAAAACATGTCTAACAATTCCTGTTTATCTCGTGTCGTAGTCACAGACAGTGAATGTACACAAAGGAGCAAACAAATGTTAGGATGATGGGTTGCTAATGAGTTCAAAGACACTCAAGGGTCTCCAATCAAGCACCAAACCATTTGGGAATGCATCTTTCAGGTAGCACAAGGAAAGCAACTTAAAATGCTCAGTTAAAAGCCACTGTTAATCCAGATGGGGAGCCACACAGAACAACAAAGCAGACAAGGAGCACGATCTGCCACTAGTGTATGGCGTTTATGTAATCAAGTTGAACCTGCTGCAAACAGTCAGGTTAATGCAATTCAGCAATGGGATGCTCAGTGTGATTGGATGGGTAATCCTCCCCAAGAAATACACCAGGTAAAAGGGATTTGGGTTACCAAAGAGTTGCCAGTAGTTCCATACATGCTTCAGCCATCACATGAGGTGCTGCTGGGGTGGGTACATGGGTCCCAAATTGGAGGACACCCCAGCATGCAAGAAACCATAAACACAGTTCAATTTTTAGGATAGTGGACAAGCTTCAAACAAGACGCCAGTACGTGGGCCCAACAGTGCTTAAATTGCACTTGGCATCAATCTAATCGGCTTCCCCTCAGGGGCCAGTTAATGCATCAAGATTTAGTTGGGCTATGGGAAAGAATTCAATTGGACTACATGAGGCCCCTACCCACTACTACAAAGAAACACCGTTTCCTCCTCGTTGTAGTGGATTCCTTTACAAAATGGGTAGAAGCCTTCCATACCCACAATGAGACTGGTAAAATGACAGCTAGCTTGCTATTCTATCAGGTGTTCACCCATTGGGGTGTCCCTAAATCCATAGACATCCCTTACCAAACAAATAAGTGAAATGTTGGGCATTGAATGGAAATTGCACATCCCATATCATCCTCAGGCTGCAGGACAAGTAGAATGCATGAATCAAACCATTAAGCAGGAGTTGCAAAAGGGGATATCCATCAGTGGAAAAAATTGGAACAAAGTGCTTCCCTTCATCCTAATGAGTATTTGGGCACATCCCACTGTCAGCACCAAACACTCCCCTTTCAAGCTAATGATGGGTCGAGAAATGCCCCATAGGGAAAATCTACTCAGCCTTATTCCTGAGGATGTAATTGTGCGAGAAGCCACTGACCAATGGGTGGAAACACTCAATGACATAGTAAATAAAAGCCATCAGGATGCAGCAACTGTGCAGCAGCAGGCCTGAGAGTATGTAAAACAATCGTATGACCCCAAACACCCCATACAGCAGCAAATTGAAGTTGCAGACCAGGTAATGCATCAGGCACTGGGGTCTCCTACCTTTCCTAAGCCACAATGGGAAGGACACTATTCTGTTGTAGCCAAACTGGTCCCCAGCTTAGTCCAGTTAGAAGGCCCACAAAAAAGGATTTGGTGGGCACATTGGTCACAGGTGAAAAAATATAGGCATAAGCCTAATCAGTCTGAAGAAAAGGACAATTATGTTTTGCAGGATCTAAAGAACCATTCTCACGATGCAGTGCACCATGGCAGCATCGTGCCTGATCCTTTAGTGGATCGTTGGCTGAAGCATTCTATCTCCGGTTAAAGGGTATGTCAGGTTTGTTCATTATCCAAGATATTCCCCCACAGCTAATGGTTCTGATCACCCAGATTATGATATGGAAGATTCCTCCTACCCAGAAGCCCAGAACCCACCATGGGTCCCAGACCCATGCCCCCTGCTTCACATACCCCCCATTACCATTGTGGAATAACTGGTTGTAAGCTATTAGATTATGGATCCCCAGCAGGACACACATACAGAGACCCAAAGGGACACTATATGTAACCATAGAGCAAGTTGCAAATTGGTGAAAGAGGTGGTATATCCCTTGGTGGCAGTGAGGCACATGTAGTGGAGATGGTGGAATAGGATACTATTGAGGAGTCATCCCCTAGTAGAGATGCGCCCTATGGGGATGCAACAGGTTGTTATGGAGTTCTACCTCAGGCACCCAAAAATTCCTCTCAACCAAGCCCTAAACCAGGTGATTCCATGACCCCTAACCTAATAGCAAAAGAAATCACAGAAGGGGAGACTGTAGAAAGGCCCATTGCACCTCCTCCCCAAAATGAATTATTGGGGGATGGTGTGCTACATATCTTTACCCAAAAAAGGCGATGGGAGTGACAAATCCCTTGGCATGCCAATGCAACTAGTAAGAAATCAGAATGGAGGCCCCCAACTATACAATGGTATATCAGCTGGATGGCTGGAGAAAAATGGGTAATGGTACGTCCAGGATTATGTCAAGTAATGCCAGTTAACAAGTCTGATATCAATAGCTGCCACACAGTATTACACAGCACGAACCATTGAGAAATGCAATACAGGTCCACTATATTTGTGATAACACCATAACCTTTGCCAGCGGTGTTGCGTGTTCAGTACTCGCCCCACTGTCTTCTGTTCCTCATCCCAGCAGACACCTAGGCTGGGAGCATCATGTACCCTGGTGGGAGGGCAGCAGGGAGTGGGCAGTGCTGCTCAATGCATCCATGATCTGTGTGCTACTCACACTTGCTCCAATGAATGGATTTTGAAACATTATTTTTGCAATTGTAGCAAAGGCAGTCAAGTAGAGGAATGCCTCCTCAAATGGGTTGTGCTGCTTATTTCAAACACACCCTGTAAAGAAAAGGAGAGATGTCACTGGTATTATCTGGGATGGGTTAAACTCTGCAATGGGAGCCTAGAATTTATATCAAGGGGCCAATAATGCTGCTTGGTTGGACCACTTAGAGAGTGGTATTGCATATATAGACTGGGGGGGAAGAATGGAAAGCCGAGTATTAATTAATATCATTCAACGGACCTCCCATGTGGGAGTAAGCATAACCCATGTTTTAAGAGGTTTATTGCATGTTGCGTATATGGGGTTTCAGGACCTAACCTGGGACCAAGCATGTGACAGCACCCAGCAAGCACTCAATGCTCAATTGATTGGTGCAGTCAAAGACATCAAAAAAGGGCTCCGGCCAGAGGACTTAAACAACAGCAGCCTATCCATCACTCTAAAGTTGGTCTGACAGTTTAGATGCTACTGTACATTAATCTGGGAAGGATGTCAAAATGACCGTTGCCACTGCACAGCCATTAGACCTGGAGGTGGATTCTGGACAAAAAGCAGACTCTTGCCCTTCTTGCTCTTCCCAGGAGTGGGAGGAGGTTGTCAATGGGATTGGGTAATACACTGGGAGGTATGGGATGTGGCTACACCAGAGGGATCTAGGTGTCTTGTCTGCAATCCCCTGTACTGGAACTATGGAATATGGATAGGAATGGAAACCATCTGGAAGGAATGGCCTAAACAATCACCACAGTTAAGTTGCACCAAGCCGCTATCCGGTGGAGATGTAATTGCTGTTGAAAACAGGGTCTGTTGGGAAGAACCCACAAACTTGATCTGGCCAAACCACACCATATGGGTAAACAATACAGAAGGATGTGTGTGGCCTATAGATTAAAAAGGAGCCTCTATTATAATTCAAACAACCAGAGGTTCCCACCACAATAAATTGGCTAATAGAATTCAACACTGAAGCCAAGACAACTCCCCCTACAATCTGGATTTGGAAACACCAGTTTCCATGATGGCAGCAAATTAGAGAAACAATTAAAATACATTGAAAAGGAATGGAGACAAGGAGCTCAGTTCAGCACCACTGCAGCTGATGCTAAGGGAATGTACGTATTAGCCATGGACATTGCAGAACCTTGTGGAATGGGAGATGTAATCTGTATCATTGCAAATAGTCCACCCCATGTCTGCACTAGTGCTTGGACAGTAACTGGAATTTTTGCCTTATTTAATCTTATTATTGGTACTTGTATATGTATATGCATTTATAAAGAAGCAAAGCAATTCAGCTGCATGTTCATGCCAATGGAAAGGCAGAAAATATCCCTATGGTACCATCATCCCATTTCTTAGCTCAGTCTAAGAATGGCAGTTGGACTGCCTGAGCACTCCCTCATTAGCAAGATCAATGATGGGCAAAAGGTCAGTCCTCTGTCCAAGTAATACAAAAACACCATATACCTTGCCAGGCCCAAGGGGCATATTGTGTGGAAAGAGCGATGGCATCTGGAGAACCAGCTGGGTTTCCCTTTTGCTGCATATATTTATTCTGTGAGAGAGTGTTAGGGTGACAGTAGTTGAATCTTGGGGAGCATTGGATTTGAGCTGAATAAAAGGTTATAATCTGTGGCCTAGCAAGCTGCTAACCACAAGGCAGAATGGTATGTTAAAAGTAACATTGCAAGATGCTTAGGTAAGTATTTTCTTAACAATATAGTATTGTTGTAAGATATCACTGTGTAAGAAAAACAGAATGTGGACCACTGGCAATCACTAGGAGATAAAGCAAAAGTAAGACTCTGGAGATGGTGAGGAAATCAGCAAGAGATTGCAAGTGACCTAGAGAAGCAGGGGCCAGGGTATTAGGCATGCACCCATAGCAAAACGACACGTAAATAAGTGAAATGCATAGGTAACTCCATGCTAATGAAATAAACAGTAAACAGAGGTGGAGCTTCAGATGGGAAGGAATAAGGGTGGAACAAAGGAGGGACAAAAGTGGGATAAATGTTAATGAGCATAAACCAAGATGTAAAAATATGGAAAGAACTAATGTTCATGGCTGCTCCCCGGTTTGTTGGAGCTGGTCCAAAGCTGTCTCCACTTTGAATAAAGCTGTTGAAGAGCAATGCGTGCATTGATCCGTTGTCTCCCCAGTCATTAGGTGTTGCATGGAGTTGAGGTCTAACAGAAGGGTTTAATTAAAAAAGGAGGGGGTGGAGGTGGGAATTCTTGTCCTCCTGGCATTTTCTCATCTAGCAAGAGTGGCTTACACAGCTTCTGGACAATTTATATATATCATTTTTTAACAAAAACACTTTGTAGTTTTTCCAGCTCATTTCTATAACTTCCAACTTTCCCCATCAGCTCACAATTCTTCCTGCAGAGAAGCCCTGTTCTAACACTCGAAATGTGTCTTAGTTTCTGTCTAGGAAGTCTGAGGTAAAATATATTGAATTCATTGTTTTATTTGGGAAATTTTTGTCCACTCTAGTCAATGCTCCATGCTCACCTGGTGCATTATGCTCTGGAACACCATAGACTGTATTTCCTTTTTTTATTGTCATGGCAAGAGATTCAGCATCTCAGACCAGCCTCTCTCCTGGTTACAATCTGTCTCTTCTCCCCAGTGCCTAAATCATTATAAAAGAATGTGTGCTTTTTATTTTATTTTGCTTTCATTTGGATATTTATTTGGGTTGTCTGGCTGTTTTACTTCCCCTGCCATTTTACATCCATTCTTGCAGCTGTAAAGGAAGAACTGAAATTTAAACTAATGGTTTAGAAAATATTTTAAAAAGCACACAGGTGGATGACACACAGTTACAATTCATCAAATAAATTATTTTTTATAGCAATTGCTGGCCTCTCAGCAAGAGTAGGATGAGGCATAGCAGGAATCCATTCTAAAAATGTTAGTGGTGACACTTTGAAAATGAGTTTAATCTATAATCCTTCCACAGGGAACAAATCTTTTAAAGACTTACACTGGTGAGTGAAGCTGTTCACATAACACTGCCCTCAGTGGAAGAGGTGCAGGTGCTTCACACCTGTGGAGGAAAAAAGAAAAGAAAAAGGAAGAGCATGTACACATAGACACATATGGAAAGACCACTTATGGAGATGTCTATAAGTAGATATAGTCTTTCCTACTTCAAGTCCTTGTACTACCCAGTGGGCTGAAAATCCTTCTGACCCATTAAAGGCCCCCAGTATCCCGGTGTGCCTTTTGGGGCTTTTCTCATCTCACACATTTCCAGTTTATATTGGGCTGCTCTGCCGCATGAGTCTTTCTACCTCCTTAGTAAGTTTTGGTATATAAGCTATGAGACATGCCATCTGATATCCATATCTGCCATCCAGGCTTCCCCTCTTTCCCCATGTCCAACTTTCCTCCCTAAAAGATGGCCCACATTTTTGCCAGAGCTGATCTCTAGTTCCCACTTCTCAAACTTGCTCCCAATGAGCATACACATATAGACACACTCCCAGGGAAAGCTGACTGTGCAGTAAGCTTTCAGCACATTTACTGCACATGTAGATGCACCCAGTAAGTTTTCCCCAGTAGCACATCTACACATCACCCTGTTGGGAGCAGTCTGGTAAAGCGCTGCTTCTGTCCTGCTCTGCCCCTCTGCAGCAACCAGGAGAAGTTCCAGGATCCCTGAGGTGCTAGCCCAGGGGCTGGCAAGGGGCACCAGAGCTGGTTCCAATGTGCATGGGGCCAGGAGAGCTCTGCCAACTGCAGTGGCACAGCTCTCCTGGCCCTATGCACATTGGGACATACAGATACCAGCAAGCCCCCTGCTGGAGTTTGTTGGGAGCTCTCCTAGGTGTGGGGCAGCTGCTGGCAAGCTTCCTGCTGGGTTGCCTTCCCCCACTGCAGAGGGGCATGGGACTCACTGGCGGCTGCCTGATTAGGCTCACAGCCCCCACCCACTCCCTGGAGCAGCTCTGCATGAAAGGAATTTGGGAACTCCAGAGAGCAAGTAGGGGCTGGAGTTTCCAGCTCTGTATTGTATAGAGCTGTTCTGGAGAGCAGGGCAGGCTGGGTTCCCAGCACCTGCTCACTCTCCAGAATTCCTAGCTCTGTGCTGGGAACTGGGAGCCAAGACAGGGGGCAGAGAGCTCCCCAGTCCCTGTGCTGATTGGATGCCAGTTTCTGGGGGGACCTGGGAGCTGAGCAGCACAAGGATTGGGGATAGAGAGCTACCCATCCCCTGTGGCCCCCTGCTGCCTAGGCTGAACAAGAGAAAATTTGTTCGCAGTAAGCATCTACAAGTGCAGTACTGAGCAGTAACTACTGTGCAGTTAATCTAGTGCTTACAGGTGCTAGTTAACAGGCCTGTGTGAATAGGGAACTATTCGATTCAGGTTCAGATTTGGCTGATTTGGATGCCAGTGGTTAAATCTGGAGCTCTGTATCAGTTTTCTGCTTTGATCTGGCCAAACTGCCTCCTAAACTTTGGAGCCGATTCAGAAATTCTGCCATAGGGTATAATGAGGAATCAATGAAATATCTATAACTGTGTTGGTTTTTGTCTTATTCAGATGAAACTTGCAGGAATGGTAGCTTCTGCTGAGGCCATAAACCCTGCCAAGTTTCAAGGTGATAGGTGCAGGGGTTTGGGGGAATCTGTGCCTCAAGCTGCTGAAAGGCAAAACTCATGATATAGCTATCCCTGTGTATGTTAAGGCACAGTGGGGTGAAAACTGCAAGGGTGGTGGCCCTGCTGAGGCCACAAAGCCTGCCAGCTGTCAAAGAAATAGGTGAAGGGGGAGTCTGGCTTCTGGGGACCTGCACCTCTGGCTGCTAACAGGCAAAACTTGTGATGTGGGTGAGTGGCACTGTGTGTGTGTTAAGGTGCACCCTTCCTGGCACTGGGGCCTCTGCACAACACGGCAGTGTGCCCCAGTGAAGCCTCCACCTCCCCTACAGCCTCAGGCCTGGTCCACCACTTTACATGACAACAGGTAAAATAACTTAGCTGGCTCAACACCAGTAGCATCAGCAGCAGCATCAAAGGTACCCAAACAGAACTGTCACAGAGCCTTTCGTTTTATAAAGGAATTAACAGCAAGTAAAGATGTTGTGTTGTGTTGGATATATGATGTTACTCATGGTGTGTGATGTTTTATCTTGTGTTTTTATATCTATATGCTTATTATGGAAAAAAAGGAGTACTTAAAGAAAAATCTTAGGAAGCTTTAGGGTTAAAAAACCCTTTGTCAGGCTGAGGAAGTACCTGCAGTTGGTTTTGGTTGGAAGGAATAGTAAACAAGTCAGAGGCTGGTCTGGCACATAATGCAGGTGATGTTCCCTCTATGGAGTAGTGGTCTGTGAGCACGCCTCCTTACTTACCAAAGGGGGCCAGAGGCTGGGGGCTTGGGCCTGGAGGCTGGGGGCTGGAGCCGAGAAGCTGAGGGCCAGAAGCTGGGGCCTGGGGCCAGAGGCTGGAGCTGGAGCTGAGAGATTGGGGCCAGAGGCTGGAGCTGGGGCTTGGGGCCAGGGGCTGGAGCCAGGGGCTGGCGCAGGTTCCACCAGCTCTGGGGAAGTTCTCCACTCTCCCGTATTAGGGCCAAGGAATGGAGCACTTCCACAGAGCCTGCGGAGCCTGCGCCAGCCCCCACACCTGCCTTGCCTCACCTCGGGGACGAGATGCTGCCTGCCCCAGTGAGGCTGCCTGCCAGCTCCATTCCCTGGTCCTGATGCCACCACATGCCTCCTCGCTCCCTGAGTCCATACAGGGGAGCGGAGCAGTGTCCCAGAGCCCATGGAGCCTCACTCAGGGCAAGCAGCGTCTCCCCCCCCAAGAATTCCACTGTCTAATCTATATTGAGTCCATGAGTTTCTATACCTACCTATGAGGCTGATGAAGTGCAGTTCATAGGCCCAGCTCTGAAAAGTGGTTTGTACATTCAAACAAGCACCTAATCTCATCACCAGAACTGAAGCCAACTTTCTACAGTTCAAAACACAAACCCTGCCAACTATCTCTAGTACCCCCACAAACTGCACACCAGAATCTATCAAAGGCAACAATACCCAAATACCCATGGGGGCACATTTCTCACCAAAAAAACATTCTGCCTCCAGTCTCTCAGGCCTGCTCCAGAAACAAATTACAATGCAAACCATTTTTCCCAGCCGGGCCTATGAACTTCACTTCATAAGCCTCCTAAGAACAGAAACTCATGAACTCAATATAGATTAGACAGTGGAATTCTGGCTCACTGCAGCCTGCCGGACATCTGACTCCCCAAGTACCTCTTCACTTTTACCTGCACTGCTACATCCCCTTTCCCTCCCATCCCTCTACCCCAGCCTGTCCCTCACCCCCTGCTGCCTCCATTTCCATTTTCACTGACTGGCTTTCTTGCCTGAATTGCATGTCAGGCCAGCTTCTGACTTCTTTACTGTTCTTTCCATCCAGGACCAACTGCATGTACTTCATCAGCCTGACAAAGGGTTTTTCAACCCTAAAGCTGGCATCACAGGCAGCTAAGCTGAGTTTACCAGGAGACTCACAACTGCCCTGCAACAGGGCTGTCAAAGACATGACAGGTCTGGGCATTCCCCAGCCAGGGCTATGTGAGTATGTGCATTAGCAGGAGGTTACAGTGCCTCCTACCTGCCTTTCAGCAGGGGATCATTGGTCCTGGCATTTACAGTGCTGCTGCGCTGCTAGCAGTTCCACCAGGCCTCCCTATCCTGGGTGTCCAGGGTGACCTGTCTCTGAGGGGAAGGGGACTTTGGAGCGAACAGAGGACTTCCCTTTTGGCACGCTCACACAGGTGCCAGGCTGAGCAGCAAGAAGGGCAAGGGGGTTCTGCCTTCTCAGATGCAGCAGCATCAGTGTGTTGGAAAAGTGTTTCACATCCTTGCCACAGCTGATATGCCTTCAGCAGTGCAGGCAGATGGCAAACCTGAGATCATCTGCCAGCTCAAAATGCTCTGACACTATGCTATGCGCCTGCTTCTGGTTTGAGGGTGAGGATCCTGCCTTATCCCACTTCTCAGCAGGCTGAGGCTCAATAGCAGGAGGAGCTGCCTCAGCTGAGCCACTTGCCTCCACAATCTTAATCTCCTCCAAGGTGCTGCTTTATGGATGAGACCGGGATCTAGGAGAAATTTGAGGGGTGTGGAGCACAAACTCTGATTCCCTCTCAGTCCCCAGAATTGCTTGAGCCAGCATGCTCAGCCTCCCTGGTTCCAGCTCCAGCTCCTCCTCTGGTAATAGGAAGCTCATGCTGAGAGATGACATTGGGATGGAGGAGACAGTGATTCCACTGCTGGTGCCTATTTCTGAACTGAGCAGAGGTGGTACAGGTGCAGAGATGTCAGGTGCAGACATTGCTCCCACCTCCTTGCTTCCACTTGCAGCACAAGTGTCATGGCTGCTTGGGAAGAGAATGCATCTATGTTGAGGAGGGGACTTGCAGCTGTAGCTCTTCCCCTACCCCCTCTCCCTCCCCTGCCAGAAGAACTTGCACCTGCCTTTCCAGCACGCTTCATATTAATCTTTCCTATGCTGAAAAATGTGTATGTGTGTCACTCCTTTTGAGTAGTGTTTTATTCCCTCTGTGTTGCATGACTGCACTGGAGTCTTCTTTGATTGTTTGATTCAGTAACAATAAGTGTTAAAAACGATGTAAAAATGTGTGCTCTCTGTCTGTCTGTCTTCTTCTCCACTGTGATATGTTTATTTAGTATGAATTATGAATGTGAAGTGTGACTCTGTTGTCTGTTTTATTCCCTCTGTGTTGCATGCATGCACTGAACTCTTCCTTGATTATTATTAACTATATATGGTGTCTTTTTCTGTGATGTTCTATTAATGTGAATGTGTGACTATTACTGTACTTTTTGTTCTTCTTCTGTGTTGTAATGTATACCTAAAATGATGTGTCTCCTTCTTCTAAGACCCTGAGTTTTGTGTTAGTCTCAATCCGAATCTGAATTCTCTGTTGTCTTCAGTCTGTATGTAAACTAACTATAATAATATTAATAACTAATTATTATATATAATCTGATTCTCTTCTACTATGAATATCTGATTTTCTTCTTCTGTGTGTGTATGTATATTGTAAGTGTCTGTGTGTGTGTGTCTGTGTGCCTCCCTGCACAGTTATGAATCACACCGGCAGGGAAAACACAGCTTTCTTTTTTCAAAGTTTGCAAAAAAAAAAAGAGAGAGCAAATATAAATTGAAATAAATGAATTGAATAGTAGTAAGAGATGCTAAACTAAGCTAAGCTAACCTAAATCCTACCCAATCCTTTCTAATAACAAAAAAAGAGCAGGCAAGTTCAACTACTGACTATAAAGCAAGCCAGGCAGTGCTGCCACACAGTACCTTTCTCAAGCTGTTCTCCAGACAGAAACAGCTTACAAAAGGCACAGGAAGCCTGCAAACAGAGGCTTTTATGCTGCTTCTATGTCCCTTCCCTGAGACACTGTAATTGGAAAGGCAGCCAGAGAGAAATCCTGCTCGCTGTTCACCTAGACCTGTCAGTCTTCCTCCCACCCTGCCATGCTCCACCTCCACCCCGCCATGCTCCACCTCCCCCCACCACTCCCCCTCCCTCTTCTAAGTTTCTGTTTCCCCATACAGACAGCCCACTGAAGCTCCAAATCACTGAATCTTTTACAAATCTTTTCTGAATCAATTCAGAAGCTCCGAATCAATTTGGAAAGCCTAAAGCAGCTAGCACTTCAATTTGGACATGGTGATTTGATGTCTGAATCATCCAAATCTTTTCCAAATCCAAGTCTGAAGCTTTGCACAGCCCTACTAGTTTGTGGTGCAGTAGCCTAATTTACTGCACAGTAAATATATGCAAAGAGGGGAAGCTAGAGGCATATAGCAAATGAACCAGATGCACCTGGAAATACATTAAGAGCAATAAATCAAGCACATTCGAAATTTCTACATCTGTTCATATTTGTTTTAGACTCTTTGGGAAAGCCATTAAACCAAGGCTGTCTTCCAAATGTGCATACTCAAAACAATACCCTGTTTCTAACACTTATCTGTGTCTTGTCCTGTTAGAACTATGGATGTTATCAGTGAGTAAAGCCTTGACTATACTGGCTGATATCCACCCAAGAAAGGCAAACTGCAAAAAGCCCATGCACCATTTAAATGAAACTCAGCTTCTAAGTCTCAGTCAGGATTGAAGCTACATTCTCTTATAGGTATAATTTGGAATAGCCTTCTGCATGGAAGTAAATTTTACCATATCTGTAGTGTCAAGTATTTGAATGTCAAGCTATTATTTAAAATTAGAAATAAAACTCAAATCAAAAGCCAAGGCTTTATCACCACCTAACTCAGGAGGTTCTGACATCAGAAACACTACCTTTGCAATGAAATAAATTAAAATCCTATGAGCGCCTACAGATGAGTGTACACATGCCTCTTGCAGCATCTCAACCCCCTTTGAAATGCTGCAAGAGGCATGTGTGGGAACAAAAAGGCAGCGTGGGGGCAAAATTAGACCCCTGGATATCCAGGGGTCAAAAAAATACCCCAGGGGAAAAAAGTGGGGCAGGGCATGGTCCGGGACCATGCCCTGAGGCAACCAGGGACTCGGTCCTCCACAGAAACTCTCTGGTAGCCAGCCAGAGCATCTCTATGTCTGGTCCTTGCCCTGGTGCTGAAGCACGCTGGAGGCTGGAGACAAGCACTGGAATGAGCTGGAGGCTGGAGATGAGCCCCTGGAGGTGAGCTGCAGACTTCTCCTGCTGTCTCCAGCCTCCTGCTCATCTCCAGCCACAGGAGGAGCCTCCCAGGCTGGGGAGCTGCCAGTTGTATTGGAGCCCTTGGAACTGGCAGAGGAAGGCGCACCTCAGGTGGCCCCATGCCACATGGCTACCAACACCATATAGCAGTCACTGAAGGTAGAATGCCAGGACCTGGCTGCTCAGGCAAACCAGGCCCTGGCTGCCCTCCCAGAAGGGGAGACTAAGGACCTCTGCAGTGATCCAGTGCTGTCCTGGCCAGAAAAACTCCAGTGGCTGTCTTCAGAGTCCCACCAGGACCTTGGGGGGCACAGGTAGGGTGTGTAAGCAGTGCCAGAGCATGGACAGGACCAGCTGATTCAGCACCAGGACCCTCCCACGCAGGGAAAGACATCTCAGGAGCCCTGCCCATGCCTGGATCCACTACGCCACCCATTCCACCAGCTGGTGCCAGTTCTCTGGTAGGGAGAGATCTGTGGGGGACAGGTAGACCACCAAGTACAGCAGCAAGCCCACGCTGCAGTGGATCCCATGGAGCATGGATGGGTTGTTGAAGATGGAACGTCCAGGCACCCTCCACATCTGTTCAGGATGGATCATGTCAACACGGTCCGCAAGCACAGTGAGATGGCCTTCACTGCCACCTTGTAGTCCATGCAGAGGAGGGACATGGAATGTCAGTTCCTCAAGTTATTGGGATCCCCTTCTTTGGCAGGAGGGTCAGCACAGCCCTCCAGTATGACAGTGGGAGTTCCCCACTGCCCTCAGATTCGGCCCAGCCTGCAACAAGGTCTGGGCCGAGGATGTCCCAGAAAACCCGGTAGAACTCCATGGTCAGACCATCGATGCCCAACACCTTGTTGCCAGGCATCAGGTGGAGGGTGGCCCAAAACTCAGCCAGAGTGAGAGAAGCTTCCAGCCGGTCCTGGTTGCCCACACTGACCTGCAGGAGTCCCTCCCACAGGGTATGACAGGCCTCGGCATCAGTCACATCCAGGGAGAAGAGCTCTTCATAGAAGCCCCACGCACTGGTGCATCTCACCCAAATCTGTGAGGCAAGTGCCATCACCCACCAGAAGGCAGGTGATGTACTTCTTGCCCCCCCCCCACTTCTCTCCAGGGCATAGAACCAGCAGGAGCCATGGTCCATCTCCCAAAGGAGCTGGATGCATGAGCGGACAAATGCACCGCGGGCTTGGTGGTCATCCAGAGCATGAAGCTCTTCCCACTTCTCCCAACACTCTCCGCAGAGGGACAGGTTGGTTGGGTTCATGGCCAGGCTCCTCTCCAGCTGTAGACCTTCCTGCTCAAGCTGCTCCTGGACTGCCTCCCTCTGCCGGGTGTGCCCCCAAGTGTACCTGTGGCAAAAAAGCCAGAGGCGCACCTTCCCCACATCCCATCATCTCTGAGACAAGGTTAAAGCTGCCCATTCCTCTCACCAAGCCAGTCAAAACTTCTGGAAGGCCTCCCTGTAACCCACATCTTTCAGCAGACTGGCATTGCAATGCCATTAGGCTGACCACAGAAACCCAGGCCTGGGTACAGACAAGGTGGTGATTGCTGAAATGGGTCAGCTGGATGCCAGAGGAGAGGGCCTGGGCAAAGTGCAGCAAAGAGATATAAACCCAGTCCAACCAAGAGTGGCATGCCTGCTCCTCCCCCACCCTCACATAGGTGAAGGCAGGGGGGGTCAGTAAGGTGATGGGCACACCATATGCCCACCAGGGAGTAGTCTGTCAGGGTCTCCCTGAGGATGCCCACAGTGGCCTGGTACCACTCCCTGCCCAACTGGTCTTGTGCATCTAGGGTGACATTAACATCCCCGCAAGGACCAGGCACTCGTGAGGGTTGAGGGTGCTGATGTATGCGGCCACCTGGCAGAAGAAATCCGCCAACTCCAGGTCCTTTGCAGGGGTGTACACATTCAGAAGGTTAAGGACCAGCCCCTGCACCTGGACACAGAAGTGCAGCAGGTGGCCTGGCACCACCTCAGCATCATAGAGAACCTCTAGCTGCAGGCCTGGGAAGAACAAGGTGGCCACCCCACATGAGACTTGACTGAAAAAAAGCCTGCCTCCCCACTCCAGCCACCAATTTGGTACATCAGCTGGAATTGTCAGGGTCTCTTGCAAGAATACCTTGGGGTACCCTCCCTCCTGAAGGAAGTAGAGCACCTGGCACCTCCAGACACCCTTCCTGCAGTAGTGGATATTGAGGGCTGTAATCTTAAATGACTTCATGATTGGGGGGGCATGGAGTAGACAGTTCAGCAGTGGCCTCACGCATCTCAACATGTGGTGTGGGGCCCACTGGGTCACATAGTGCCCTCCCATAAGTATAGAGGGTGTCTATGAAACTGCAGGACCACTAATAGATCTGGGCATTGCAGCTTTTGGGCCCCTTCCCTTCCCCCGGCTCCATAAAGCTTGCTGGTTCTTGGGCATCCTCCTCCTGTTCCTGGGGCTCAGCAGGCCCCTTAAGCTCCATCTGAACCCGCTGGTCTGCTAAGACCCCAGACTCTGGTTGGGATTGGGAGAGCTCTGCAGCCTCTTAGGACAGGTTTGGGGGTAAGCATGGGTATGGAGCTCCTTCCCAAGATGCTGGGGTAGAGCTGGACCCCCGGCGAGTCTGTGCAAGGTCTCTGACAAGATCAGTCTGTTGATTAGAAGTACTGGTGGTCTAGGCTTGAGGGCAGGGCCTTTGCCCTTCCCACCCCTAGCTGTGGAGGAGGCTGAAGAGCCCTTGCCCTTGGTCCCTGATGATGGGAGAGGGGGCTTGGGAACCCCTCCGAGGGTGGGACCTGGCCAGGGGAGACCCTTTGACCCAAGCTAGAAGCTATCAGTAGCCAGAGGCAGGAAACGGCCTGGCCATCTTCTCCCCAGAAGCTCCTGAGACCAAACTTGAGCAACCAGGAACAGGAACAGCAGCAGAAGCCTGGGACAGGAAGTGGCATGGCCAACTTCTTCACAGAGGCTTGTGCCCCAGAAGCTCCTGAGGGCAAGTAGCCCTGAGCTGCTGTAAGGGGAAACTCCTCACACTCTGGCTGAGTTTTTGGCTGCCCTCCGCCTGATGCCTGGCATACACGGGCTGACCATGATGTGTTACTGGGCTTTCTGGGACATCCTCAGCCCAGACCTTGCCATGGTCTGGGCCAAATCCAAGGGAAGTGGGAAACTCCCCCTGTTATGCTGGAGGGCCATGCTGACCCTCCTGCCGAAGAAGAGGGATCCCCATGACCTGAGGAACTGGTGTCCCATATCCCTCCTCTGCATGGACTACAAGGTGGCAGCAAAGGTCATCTTGCTGTGCCTGTGGTCTGTGCTGATGGACATGATCCATCCTGACCAGTGTGCCCAGTGCCTAGTCTACCATGGTGCCTGGATAGTCCATCTTTGACAACCTGTACCTGGTTCGGGACCTCTTGAAGCTAGTGCACTGGGAGGGCCTGTCTTTCACCCTCCTATCTCTGGACCAGGAGAAAGAGATTGACAGAGTGGACCACGGGTACCTCACAGGCACGCTGTGGGCATTTGCTTTTGGCCCTCGGTTCATGTGGCCTGTCCAGGTTCTATAAACCTCTGCAGAGTGTATGGTCAAGCTCAACTGGACCCTGATGAAGCCCATCCCTTTCAGCAGAGGGGTGCATGAAGCCTGCCCACTGTCAGGCCAGCTCCTTGGCCCTGGAGTCCTTCCTCATTCTCCTGTGGAAGTGGGTGGCGGGGTCAATGTTCCAAGAGCCAGTGGTGGAGCTGCTCCTGTCAGAATATGCTGACAATGTACTCCTCATGGTCCAGGACTCAGGTACCTGGCACAGGTGGAGGCCTGCCAGGCATTGTACTTGGCGGCCTCATCTGCCCAGATCAACTGAGTCAAGGGCTTTGGCCTGGAAGTGGGTGATGGGTGGCAGGTGGACTCATTCCCACCTATGCTCTGTGGAATCTGCTGGTGCGTGGGCTCACTGCTCTACCTGTCCCCCACAGACCACTCCCTCCTGAAGAACTGGCACCAGCCAGAGGCAACGGTGGTGAAGCAGCTCCAGGCATGGGTAGGGCTCCTGAAATGTCTCCCCTTGCATGGTGCTGAATCAGCTGGTCCTGTCTATGCTCTGGCACCACTTTCACACCCTGCCTGTGCCCCCTGAGGTCCTGGCAGGACTCCAGAGATGGACACTGGAGTTTTTCTGGATGGGATGGCACTGGTTCACTGCAAAGGTCCTGATCCTCCCCTTGTGGGAGGGTGGCCAGGGTCTGGTTTGCCTGAGCAACCAGGTCCTGGCATTCCACCTTCAGGCCCTGCAGTGACTGCTATATCGTGTAGATAGCCATGCTGCCTGGGCTCACTTGGGGTGTGCCTTGCTCCACCACTTCCAGGAGTTCTGATACAACTGGCAGCTCCTCAGCCTGCAGGGCTTTTCCCTGAGGGACCTGCCAGATTTTTACCAGGACCTTCTCTGGGCCTGGAGGCTCATCTCTGCCTCCAAGTCCCCTGCAACAGTTGCCCAGGGTGCTGACCTGCTTGTCGAGCCCCTCCTCTGCAACCCCCAGCTGGCGGTACTGACAGCAGAGGCACCCTTGTTGCAACAGAGGTTGATCCTGGCTGGTGTCACCCATACTGGAGACCTCCTGGACTATGATAGGTGGGAGTGGGTGGACCCTGCTGCACTGGCCTGGTGCATGGGTCTACTCATGACATGTGCAACCTGCCATCTGGCCCAGGAGGTGAAGTCTGCCTTACCTCCTGACACTGTTGCCTTTGTTGACCAGGTCCTATGTGGTGGCAGTCCCTGCCCTCTTGTGTTCTCCAGTCCACCGGAGTTTGTTGTGCAGCTGGCACCTCACCCAGCTTTATGGTGCTCCCCTCTCCAGCACCTGAGCCCACTGGAGGACACCAGACTGATCCGCTCGTCCACCATCCATTGCTGCCACCTGTACATGCTTGTGCACTGCACTGTCCATCATGTTGCCCTGGCATCCCACGCAAACATGTGTGGGGGACCTGCTCATCAAGGGCATGGCTGGGGTACCCCAGTGGTTGAGTCTATCCTTCACCCTCATCCCATGAGCCACTAGGGACCTCAGCTGGTGGCTCCTCCATGGACCCTTCACCATAGGCATGTATATAGCAAGCTTCATAGACACCCCAGTCTCCTGCCCCTTCTGCGGGCAGAGGGAGACCCTAACACACCTATCCCTTCAGTGTACCAGGCTGCAGCCTGTTCACCTCCACAACCTCTTCTTGAGGTTGTGGTTGAATTTCACCCCCCCACACTTTTTTGCTTTTGGTCACCCCATCTGCAGCCCCACCAAGTGCCAGGACCTCTTGGTCAACCTCCTCCTGGCCCTGGCCAAGTGGGCCCTGTACTTGACCAGGAAGGAAGCTCTGACTGGGAAGGTGCCCAGAGACTGCAGGGCCACTTTTCTCTCACTTATCTGTGCCCATCTGTGGTGTCCACTGGCTCCTTAAATGTCTTTGGGGACCAGTGGGTGCAGCTTAGGAGGCTCTGCTCGGTGTCCCCCTCTGGAGAACTTCTTTTCTCATTTTGAACATATGACCCCCACATCACTCCTACCGTTTTCTTCCTTAGTTGTTCCACCAAAAATATATATCTATATCTACCAGTTGTATCTTTCAAACTTAACCCCCACTACTGTGTGGGGCCAATTAGTTAAGTAGGTGGGGCTTAAAGCCCAGGATCTCTGGAATATACAAATAGACAGGAGTTTCTGGGGTCCAGCCAATTGGCACCAGGGTACACTACCACTTGTGCCAGCTGGACTGCTGAAGCACCTCTGAGAGTTCGCACCCTTTATCCACTGCAGCAGTCTGGCAGTGGGGGCTGCTGCCTGGCTCTGACCTGCTGCACACCTGCCAGACCCAAATGAGGCATCTGCCCCTCTGGGTCAGCTGCCAGTGGGCTGTGGCTGAGCATTAACCTTTGTGCAGCACTACTGCCATGTGTGCCCCCTGCCTGGCCACCTGGGCAGCTGTTGCCCAGAAGTTGTTCTGGGTGTGGTGGCCTGTTTTGAACTGTCAAAGCATGTCCTCTTGGCCCCAATTGACCAGAAGGTCAGCCACAACCAGCTAGGTCCAAGGTGCCAGCTTTGAGGTCCTGCCACTGGCATCCCTAGCAGCAATTCTGATGTTCCCTATTTGAAAACTGAAAAAAAATCCCTGATAAAAAAATCCAAGTCACTCTGTAAAATACCCCAAAATCCATGTTCCTCCACAATTAAAACAAAAGACTGCTAGAGAGAAAGAGTGAATGAGACAGAGAGACAATGATCAGTTGGGCAATGTTTTTTTGATATATCTACAATGTTAAAAGAATTTGGAAGACCAGTGTCTCTATCATAATCATAAAGTGAATTCTAAATACATTTTTCATTAATAAATATATGTTTTGCTGTCCCTCACCTCAGGGCCCACAGCCCCCTGCAGGGCCCACATGCCCCACCCCTGTTGCTCCACCAGCCCCTGCCTGGTCCCATCCCTCTCCAGCTCCTGCAACCCCCCCAATGGATGCCCCCCACTCCACCTGGCTTCCCAATGGCTGCCCCACCTGGCACCATCTCCCACTTGCACCCCCAACCCCCTATGGCTGTCCCTGCCAACCCCAGTCTCCAGCACTTAAAAAAAGAAGAAAAAAGCCTCTACTCACCCCAGGAGCAGGGGATGTGGGGGGTTCTGGGGCCTCCTGGCAAAGCCTTCCCAGGTAGCACAGGGCAGCGGGGGGAAGCTGGGCCCAGGCTATGGCCACTGGGGTTGTTACCTGGCCTTGCACTGTGCAGGTGGGGCCCCAATAACCCAGACAGCAGCTAGAACTACTGGTAAGTGCTGGGGCATTTTTTTGTTCCCCCCTCAGATGCTGGGTGGGGCAGGGCTTGGGGAGACTTGTTTGGGGAGACTTGGGGGGTTGTGGGGGTATGGGGCCAGGTGGGAAAGGGATCAGGGGACTCAGGGGCAGGTGGGGGATGGGGATGGGCAAGGTAGGGATTGGGGGACTCAGGGGACTGGGGGGCTGGGGCTGGGTGGGGAAGGGATCAAGGGACTCAGGGGCCTGGGAGGGATGGGGACAGGTGGGTCAGGGATCAGGGGGCTGAGGGAGTGGGCAGGGCTGGCAAGAGTCCCCCATGGTTCCCCTCTCCCCTCCTCCAGCTTCCCATCCCCTTACTTATTAGCAATGGAGACTGGGTACAGCTCCCTGCTGCTGGCACACTGCCTGCCCTGCACAGGCAGGCATTTGATTCAGCACCAGGGTGAGGGCTAACCATACAGATGCTGTGGCAGCCAGAGTGTCTGTATGGATGACCTAGTCTCCAGTTGCCCCACTTTTTTTCTGTGCAGGTTTTTTTGACCCCTGGATATCCAGGGGTCTAATTTTTGCCACATGCTGCAAATTTGCAGCATGGGGAATACTTTCTCATTCCTGCACATGCCTCTTGCAGTGTCTCAAAGGGGTTTGAGATGCTTCAAGAGGCATGCATGAGCTCATCTGGATATACCGTATGAGTCCAACATCTTTCTAGCTTTGAAGAGTTAAAAATAAAGTTCTGGGTCTGACCACTGCTGCTTGAACCAACCTTCAGTTATGAATAGATTTATGGAGCTTCCTTCCTGGTTCAAACGGGCCTCATTTTAGGTCAGCTAAGACAAACGAGGGGACTGACAGCTTCAAATAGTCCTTACTCCATCCTATTTAATTTGCCAGTTACTAACCAGATGGAAAATTCTATAATTATGATCTGGCCTGAGCAACAAACAATTACTTGTTACTTTGTGTGAAAATGTTCCATTAAAAAATAAACCAGTAGTGTAGAAAAAAAAAGGAAAAGAATCTGATTTGCTATAAACAAATAAGGGCACCTCCAAACATGTGAGACTGCCATCCACTGTTTAAAATAAGCTTGAAGCAAGATTCTCTGGGGATGAAAAGGAAATAGTAAATTACCAACACCAAATAAATACACCAACATTTCAGCCTTGCACAACCACAGATATGTAAATGTTACTGGACTGCATTCAGCTGAAGATAGATTACAGACTTTGAGATAGATTACAGACTTTGAGAAAGGCATTAACCAACTTCTATTTGATAATTAATTATATATGGATTCTAAACTAAAAGCTCTGTTTCAACCATGTATTTTGCGGTTTACGTAAGAATCACGGCAGAAATTCTATTGTATGTGTTCAGCAGATCAGACTAGATGATCACAGTCCTTAAACTCTTGCAACCTGGATGACATTCCTCCTGTCCAAAGGTGCAGCATAAGGCCTATGTATTGTCTTAAGTCCTCATATTAGAATTCAGGTAAATGCCAGCATCATGATAAATATGTATATGGGAAAAATTTCAGGAGTGTAGCTTGTCGAGGGGCACTCCCATGCCCCGCTCCTAAGAAGGCTCAAACCTGAGAGGGGGAGAGGTGTAGCAGGGCACTAGGGTGCCTGCTACTGACATTAGGAATAAGGGCTGCTGAAGATCCCTGAGACAGCACAGGTGTTGGTTGCCGGAGCAGCCAGGCTGGTCACATGACCAGAAGGGGGCAGGGCCAGGCCTTTAAAAACAGCCCAGGCCAAAGCCTAGTGGCAGTTCCCCTCTGGCAGCCTGAGTAGTGGGAGCTCTGCTGCACAGCAGAGCGGGGTAGAGCAGCCTGATTGCTTGCGTGATGGCATGAGGAGTGAGAGTCTTGCTGCAGAGCAGAACAAAGCAGAGACGAGCAGAGCAGCCTGACTGCCTGAGCGTTGGCATCATGGTACAGGGTGGAGAGGACCCTGACAGGGAGATTTTGAAGGAGAGCCAAGGTGGCAAGAAATTTACGTTATAGCCAGTAAGCTAATTTTGTGTTACAGCCGGTGGGCTCATGGCTTTATGTTCATTGTTGTAGTGATTGTGTAATACCGGAGGACCGGGAGAGGCTGTAGCGGATGGAGGAGGCCTCGTTAGGAGCTCCCCAGTGGAGTGGGGGGGTGTTCCTAGGTGCCCTGGGAGGGCACAGCAATTGGTGCCGGAGCTGGCACTGTGGGTGAGCACTGGAAAGAGGCACGATGTTGTGGGGTGTCGTGACCCCGGCCCCGTGGGGGGGTGGTATTCTGCCCAGCATGGCGCAGGCCTCAGAGAGGGCGAGGGGCACGAGAAGTGCGGCGCAGGCCTCAGAGAGGGTGAGGGGCATGAGTAGCGCGGCGCAGGCCCCAGAGACGGCAGGCACACGGGAAGAGGAAGCCCCAGAGAGAGCAGATTAGAATAGGAGGCTCCAGGGTGAGTGATTGGCCTCCTACCGGCACAGAGTCCCAGAGAAGGGCGAGCACACGGTAAAAGTCCCGGAGAGGGGCAGGTGTGCGAGAACAAGCCTGGAGAGGGGCGGATGTGCGGATAGGGACCCGACGGAGATGAGGCGCGTACAGAATAGAAGCCCGACGAGGCTGAGTGCGTTATTAGAAGCCGGAGAGGGCTGAGCACGCGGGCAGGAAGCCCGGAGAGGGCGCGTACATATTGACATGCTGAGGGGCCCCGGGAGAGGGGCGCTTATAGGGGAAAGACCCCAGAAAGGGCGTTTATAGGAGAGAAGCCCGAAAAAAGGTGAGAGGGTGAACAGAAGCCCAGGAGGGGTGAGTATATTGGGCGCGCATACTGAGACCCCAGAGAGAAGGGGTGTGCATATTGCGAGACCCCAGATAGAGGCGAGCATACAGACATAAGAACGTCTGGAACACCGGCGAGGCTTGGGCATGGTATTGGAGGCAGAAGGAGCCATGCAACGCCCTAGGGTGGGTGCGCCAAGAGATATCTGTAGAGGGCAAGAACACCGGGTCCAAGAAGCCCAGGAAAGACAGCCTCCCATTAATATTATATAAACAGCAAAGACGTGGCGGATGAGACAAGGGTGCTAGAAGGGCAACTTGGCACGGTAGGGGCGCAGGAGAGATCACGGCCACTCCTAGGCCCCGCCCCGTGACAAGTGGTGCATTGGCCAGGAACAACCGGCCGTGCGCGGGCAAGAAACCCGTGTCCCTTAGAAGGGAAAGTGAACCCAGGCCTAAATAGTAGATGGACATTTGTAGCAAAGGAAGAGTGCCACAGTTTAGTGGTGGTGCAAAGGGAAGATACCCATTACTAAGAATTTGGCAGGAAAGACTGAGGCCTGGACCCAAGGCAGATAAGGGTAGGGCAAGTAATGTCTCAAAGGGAAATGCTGAACGGCTAGGGGCCGGAGAATTTTGTTGACCTGCTAAAAATGGAAGGAATGAAAGAAAGGATAGCCCTACTGGAGCGCGACCTGGCTCTAGCGGAGGCCCAGAGAAAGAGGGCTGAGGCGAAAGTTGCGATGCTAGAATGGTAACTGTTGTCAAGTAAGAAAGAAGGGGGGACGAAAAAAATCAGGCGCCTAATGGTGGCAGAGGCGGACAAGACTCGGGAAATAGAAAGGTTGCTGGCCCAAGAAATTCAAAAGGGTCAAGAGAGAGAGAAAAAGCTGCAGGAGATGCAGGCGGACATGGCGGCCTGGTTGGTACAGTCTCCTGAGGGTGGGACAATCCCTATAAAGGAACAGTGGGATGGCCAACAAAAGTTGGAAGTGGCTAAAACCCTAGTAGCAGCCCTCCATCAAGAAGTACATAGCCAGGAGGAACAGGTAGAGGAGCTACGGGCAGACAGAGAGAAGTGGCAGGAGGGCTGTCTGGAGGCTGAACAGGAGGTTAGACAGCTACGGGAAGAGCGGAACCAAACCCGGGCCCAAATAGAGAAAGAGAATACAATAGTAGGGCAGGAGATGGAGAAAGTAAAAATCTTCCTGAAAAATTACGAGGAGCTACAGGAACAATGTCAGTCCCTGCGGAAAGAACTAGGGGAACAAGGAAAGGAGAATGCGAGTTAAGATTGTGGGTACAAGACCTGGAAGCAGAAAGAGATCGCTGCAGTAAACAAAGTCAGTCCCTGGAGAGTCATCTAAAGGATGGCCAAGCTAGAGAGGCAGGCTTGGTCATAGAAAAGGAACAACTCCAGTTAGAGAAACAGGTTCAGGAGAGAAAGATACAGGAACTGCTGCAGGCAAATACCCAGCTGGCCCGGGAGGCTCGAGAGATCAGGGAAGCAGAGAAGCTAAAGGAAGTAGCCTTAGCAGAGCGGGAAGTACAGGCCTTAAAAGTCAGGGACTTACTGAGGCAGAGAGTGGAAAATCTGGAGCAGCAGTTAGCCGAGGTTGTGAAGGCCGCTGAGGTTGAGTGTGAGGAGAGGGAGCTGCTCATAAAAACGCTGCAGCAGGTAGAGGCACTCGTTAAGGAGGCCCAGCCTAAACTGGTGCAGGACCTGACGAGAGAATGTCTTCCCATTGTTAAAGATCCTGAGGGCTCAAGAAAAGGAACTGAGCCAGGACAGCTAGAAAGCAGCCCTAAAGAACAGAGCCTCATAAGAGGAAAGCTAGAGGCCTTGAAGAAGGACATCCTGTCAGAGGTGCAGGAGGACTGGGACCTTAGGTGGGAACAATGGCGGGACCACCACGTCAGCGAAATGAATCAGTTAAGAGATCAACTGAGGGAGTTTGCCCCACAGCCGAGTAAGGGGATAAGAGCTGAATGTGAGCCTGAGCAGCCAGAGACAAATAACTCGAAAAAGGGAGAAATAACAGGGACTGACGAAGACATTTCCCCTCAGAACAAGACCAAGGTACAGAGAAAAGGCAGGGAAAAACCCCAATCCATAGTTTCTAGTTTCATACAGCCTGTCCTCATAAGGCCTGCCCTGTTGTCCCCTGATCATACGAGTGGCCCTCCTCTGGACCCTCTCCATGCTGTTGACATCCCTC
>NW_017728948.1:78006574-78044902 GCF_001723895.1 Crocodylus porosus
GATCTGATCGTAAAAGGCCACCAGGTTGGTCTGACAGGATCTGCCACTGATGAACCCATGTTGGTTGCCCCTAAGCATGCAGTCTTCTGCTGGCCCCTCCTGGATGTGTGCCAGCATAATTTTCTCGAATCCAGGGCGGCAGAAGGCACGGAGAGACCCCGTGAATAGCGGGACTATCCAGCCCAAAACAAAAGAAAGAATTGAGGATCTGGATAGAAGGAGGAAAGCGCTGTTGGTTAAGAGAAGACCAGGGATTAGGAAAAGACCACAGCTGTACGTAAATGGTCTGCCCCCAGACATCAGATGGCAGACCCTGAGGAGGATCCTCGATGCCTATGTGAAAATCTATGAAGGGCCCGGAGGGAAGTCTACTGGCCAGGGAAGAGTCGAATGCTGGAGCGAGGAAGATGCCTGAAGGGCACTAAAGTGCCAATGAGAGATATGGGACAAGCTCCGAGACATCCAAGAAGACGGGGAGAAACTGAGAACCCAGCAAACCATCAGGAAGAAAGGACCCGGGAAGGTGAGCATCGAAAGGAAATTTCGAAGGGCCGACAGAAACGTAGCCAGCAGGGAGGGTAATGTGCCAAGTTTGGCTAAGGTGGGGGGACTACCTATGGCGGGTAGATCCCGAGAAATCCCACATGGTGCGCCCTTGGAGAAAAGGCAAGTTGGGGGCACCTAAAAACCGCCGCCTACAGTCCGTGAGATGGCAGAGATCTACGGAGACACCCCGAGAAGAACTCTCAAGGGATGCCACATCCCGTCAAGTGAAGAGTGGCCCCGGTGAGTCTCAAAACTTAAGTGGGGGATGTGTCGCAGGGCACTTCTGTGCCCCGCTCCTCAGAAGGCTCAACCCTGGGAGGGGGAGAGGTGTAGCAGGGCACTAGGGTGCCTGCTACTGACCTTAGGAATAATGGCTGCTAAAGATCCCTGAGACAGCACAGGTGTTGGTTGCCAGAGCAGCCAGGCTGGTCACATGACCAGAAGGGGGCAGGGCCAGGGCCAGGCCTTTATAAACAGCCCAGGCCAAAGCCTAGTGGCAGTTCCCCTCTGGCAGCCTGAGTAGTGGGAGCTCCGCTGCAGAGCAAAGTGGAGCGGGGTAGAGCAGCCTGATCGCTTGCTTGATGGCATGAGGATTGAGAGTCTTGCTGCAGAGCAGAACAAAGCAGAGCAGAGTAGCCTGACTGCCTGAGCGTCGGCATCATGGTACAGGGTGGAAAGGACCCTGACAGGGAGGTTTTGAAGGAGAGCCAAGGTGGCAAGGAATTTACGTTACAGCCAGTAGGCTGATTTTGTGTTACAGCCAGTGGGCTCATGGCTTTATGTTCATTGTTGTAGTGATTGTGTAATACTGGAGGACTGGGAGAGGCTGTAGGGGACGGAGGAGGCCTCAGGAGCTCCCCAGTGGAGCGGGGGTGGTTCCTGGGTGCCCTGGGAGGGCACAGCGATTGGTGCCAGAGCTGGCACTGTGGGTGAGCGCCAGAGAGAGATGCGATGTTGTGGGGTGTTGTGATGGGGTGTCGTGACCCTGGCCCTGTGGGGGGGCAGTATTCTGCCCAGCGCAGCGCAGGCCCCAGAGAGGGCGAGGGGCACGAGAAAAGGAAGCCCCAGGAAGGGCAGATTAGAATAGGAGGCTCCAAGGTGAGCGATTGGCCTCCTACCGGCACAGAGTCCCAGAGAAGGGCGAGCACACGGTAAAAGTCCTGGAGAGGGGCAGGTGCGCGAGAACAAGCCTGGAGAGGGGCGGACGTGCGGCTAGAGACCCGACGGAGATGAGGCGCGTACAGAATAGAAGCCCGACGAGGCTGAGCATGTGATTAGAAGCCGGAGAGGGCTGAGCGCGTGGGCAGGAAGCCCAGAGAGGGCGCGTACATATTGACATGTTGGGAGGCCCGATGGAGAGGGCGCGTACATATTGACATGCTGAGGGACCCCGGGAGAGGGGCGCTTATAGGGGAAAGACCCCAGAAAGGGCATTTATAGGAGAGAAGCCCGAAAATAGGTGAGAGGGTGAACAGAAGCCCGGGAGGGGCGAGTATATTGGGCGCGCATACTGAGACCCCAGGTAGGGGCGAGCATACAGACACAAGAACGTCCGGAACACCAGCAAGGCTTGGGTGTGGTATTGGAGGCGGAAGGAGCCATGCGACGCCCTAGGGTGCGCCAAGAGATATTTGCAGAGGGCAAGAACACCGGGTCCAAGAAGCCCAGGAAAGGCAGCCTCCCATTAATATTATATAAACAGCAAAGACGTGGCAGGCGTGATGAGGGTGCTAGAAGGGCAACTTGGCACGGTAGGGGTGCAGGAGAGATCACGGCCACTCCTAGGCCCCGCCCCGTGACATAGCTCTCTATGTTAAGCAAAGCTATGCGTCCCTGCAAGCTGATGTTGGTTACCAGGCTGGACGACTAGAGACCCTCTAGGTTAAAATCCATGGGGAACACAGCACAGGGGACACAATGGTTGGAGTCTACTACAGCCCTCCCACCCAAAGTCAAGAGCTTGATGAGGAGTTTGCCTGGGAACTGGCTGAGGCCACATGCTCCAGGACCATGGTTGTCATGGGTAACTTCAACTAACCAGACATCTCATGGGACGATCACTCAGCAAAATCTGAGCAGTCGCAAAGCTTCCTATCATGCGTGGATGACCTCTAGACTCTACGGGCCAACGAGAGGTAAAGCATTGCTTGACCTGGTACTGTCTACTGGGGATGACCTAATCAGCAACCTAGTGATTGATGGGAAGCTGGGTGACAGTGACCACAAGCTGATCACCTTCACTATCTGCTGTAAAGCTGGCAAGTCAGTCAGCAACACTGAAGTCCTTGACTTCAGGAAAGCCCACTTTGACAAGCTCAGAAGGTTGGTCAGTGAGGACCTAAGGAACCATGAACCCAGGGGGAGGGAAGTTCAGGATGAGTGGTTGCTCCTCAAGGGAGCGATCCTCAATGCACAAGCTAATTCTATTCCATTTCGAAGGAAAGGCAGCAAGCGGGCACAGCAGCCCCCCTGGCTCTCCAGGAGTCTAGCAGACCTCCTGAGGCTAAAAAGAAAGTCCTCCAAGGAGGACTATTCTGCACTGGTCTGGTCCTGCAGGGAGCAAACCAGGAAAGCTAAGGCTGCAACTGAACTCCAACTAGCTTCGAGCATCAAGGACAATAAAAAGTCCTTTTTCAGTTATGTGGGGAGCTGAAGGAAAAGCAAGGGCAACATTGGAGTCCTGCTAAACCAGACGGGACAACTGACAACTGATGCCCAGGAAAAAGCCAACCTATTAAATGGGTACTTTGCGTCAGTCTTTCATCAGTCCCATGGCATGCCCATGCCCATCATGGGACAGGGAGGTCTGGGTGAGGGAGATTCCCTGCCCTCCATCAATGCTGACCTCACGAAGGAACAACTTGAGAGGCTGGATACCTTCAAGTCAGCTGGCCCTGACAATCTACACCCCAGGGTACTCAAGGAACTGGCGAACATCATAGTCCAGCCTCTGGCATGGATCTTTGAACTCCTGGCACTCTGGTGTAGTGCCCAAAGACTGGAAGAAGACCAATGTTGTGCCTATCTTTAAGAAAGGGAGGAAAGTGGAGCCAGCAAACTATAGGCCTATCAGCCTGACCTTTATTGCAGGGAAAGTCTTAAAAAAGTTTATTAAAGAAGCCATCCTTAATTGACTGGCTGATGCCAACATCCTGAGGGATAGCCAGCATGGGTTTGTTGAGGGTAGGTCTTGCTTGACCAATCTCATTTCCTTTTATGACCAGGTGACCTATCACCTGGACAAGGGAGACAAGATTGATGTCATATATCTTGACTTCCAAAATGCCTTCGATCTGGTATCCCATGATCACCTTTTGGCGAAACTGGCCAACTATGGCCTTGGGTCCACCATGATCTGCTGGCTGGTAAATTGGACCATGAACCCAGTGGTTGCTCCTCAAGGGAGCGATCCTCAATGCACAAGCTAATTCTATTCCATCTCAGAGGAAAGCCAGCAAGAGGGCACAGCAGCCTCCCTGGCTCTCCAGGAGTCTAGCAGACCCATATTGTTCAACATCTTCATTAATGATGTGGACATTGGAGTCAGAAGCAGACTGGCCAAGTTCACTGATGACACCAAGCTTTGGGGCAAAGCATCCACACCAGAAGACAGGTGGGTGATCCAGGCTGACCTGGACAGGCTCAGCAAATGGGTAGACAAGAACCTTATGGTGTTTGACACTGAAAAATGCAAGGTTCTTCACCTTGGGAAGAAAAACCTGCAGCATCCTTATAGGCTTGGTAGTGCTATGCTGGCTAGTACTACGGAAGAAAGAGACTTGGGGGTCATCATTAACCATAAGATGAACATGAGCCTGCAATGTGATGCTGCAGCTAGTAAAGCAACCAGAATGCTAGCTAGCATCCCCAGATGTTTCTCAAGCAAATCCTGGGATGTCATTCTCCCCTTGTACTTGGTCTTGGTGAGGCCACAGCTGAAGTACTGCATGCAAGTTTCAAAAAGGATGTGGAGAAGCTTGAGAGAGTCCAGAGAAGAGCCACATGCATGATCAGAGGTCAGGAAAACAGACCTTACGACGACAGGCTGAGAACTATGAGTCTCTTGAGTCTGGAAAAGCCCAGGCTCAGGGGTGATCTGATGGCCATCTATAAGTTTATCAGGGGTGACCAGTATCTGGGGGAACTTTTGTTCACCAGAAAGCCCCAAGGGGTGACAAGATTGAATGGTTATAAACTACTGCAAGACCATTTCAGGCTGGACATAAGGAAGAATTTCTTTACTGTCCAAGCCACCAATATCTGGAACAGCCTGCCATCGGAGGTAGTTCAAGCACCTACATTGAACACCTTCAAGAGAAAAGTGGATGCTTATATTGCTGGGATCCTATGACCCCAGCTGACTTCCTGCCTTTGGCAGGGGGCTGGACTCGATGATCTTCCAAGGTCCCTTCCAGCCCTAATGTCTATGAATCTATGACTCTATAAAACCTTGTAATATGCCATAGACAAAAGCAGTGGAGAAGAGTACACTGCCTACCTCCAGGGAAGTAGTTGGTTAATATATGCTCAGAAAAATACAAGAGGAGAGGAGAAGAGAGGGCTGTGCCCTTCATCAGAGGAAGGCAAAAAAACCCCAGTCTATGCCAGTACAACCTGGTGGGGGGAAATTCCTTCTCGATCCTAATGTTTCACAGGAAGGCAAAAAAATCTAGAAGTGAGTAGCATTCATGGTGGGGAAACTAGTTCAGTTCCACCATTTCAGCTACATGGGGCATGGGGAACATGTTGCGAACTGCCATCGCATTCAAGTGCCTGTAGTCACAGGGATCCATCTGGAATAGGAACTGGGACCGATGGGCTTCGCTATGGACTCCTGGATGGACGTATTACCCCTAGCCCAAGCATTTTCTCAACTTCTTTATGGGCTTCTCCTAGGAGGTGATGAGGCACTGGCTGCAACCTCTCTCACACTATTGCTGCAGGAGGTGTTTTTTATCAAATGATAGGTGTCCCAGACCCATCCAGGTTCTTCACAGAATACGCCCTTAAATTCCTGTACCGGGGCCTGCATTTTGCACTTTTGAGATGCTGACAACTCCTCTACTATCTGGATTTAATCCTTCATTCTAGTCTTTATTTCTACCCGAGCCACTCCCTGGGGTCCAAGTTCCTCTGTATCTGCTTCTGTAAATGTGGCCCATCCCTTGGGCTCATGCCATTCCCGTAGGAGATTCACATGTTTCTCCCACTGGTAGCTTGGTCAGTGGACCTCATAATCCACTGGTCACACCCTGTGAATTATTTCAAACAGACCCTGCCACTGAGTCAGTAATTTGCTTGTGGACATGGGCAGGAGCACCAAACACCCTCTGTCAAGGTTTGAATTCCCTCTCGTTGGCATGGGCATCATGTATTTCTTTCTGGCAGTATTGTGCTTTGTGCATATTATGTTTGGCAAGGTTCTGGGCTACCTGAATCCACTACTGAAACTCTTGTTGGTAAGTGGCTGGGTCTCTTGTGTTCCCCGCATCCTGTTCCCAATCTTCTCATAGTGCTTGTGGTAGGCCCCTAGGGAGGTGTCCAAATACAAGCTCAAATGGTGAATACTTCATTGACTCCTGTGGGATGTCCCAATTCGCAAACAATACTAATGGAAGAAGCAGATCCCACTTCCACGGATTGTCTTGTATGCATTGCTGTAGCATTCATTTTATCATTCCATTGAGGTACTCCACAAGACCATTGGTCTGTGGGTGATACACAGAAGTGCATAGATATTTTATCTGGGGAGGTGTGACACACAACTCATAACACTCTTGACATAAAGTTTTGCCCTGATCAGTGAGGATTTCTTTTGGTATCCCCATCCTCACTATCCATTTGATAAGCTCTTCTGCTATTCACAGAGCCATCACCACTCAGAGTGGTATCACCTTGGGGTACTGTGTGGCATAATCCATGAACAACAGTATATACTGCTATCCAGGGCTGCTGTGAGGTCAGGGCCCAACCATGTCCATCGCTATCCTCGTGAATGGGACATCAATGATGGGTAGAGACTGAAGCAGACCCTGTGCTGGACAGTCCTCCCTAGTCTTCTGGCATTTGGGACACACTGCACACTGGTAAGCAATCTCTTCCCCCAACCCTGGCCAGAAGAACCACCTGGCAACCCTAGTGCTGGTTTTATCTCAGTCCAAATGTCTCCCTCTGGGGCTTGAATGAGCTAGTCTCCATATTACTTGAAGAAACCAGGTGGGGACCACCAACTGTGTTCCTTCGGGCTCCCCTGTCCTTCCCCTTTGTACCCAATAAAAATTGATTCCTCACCTCATATCGTGGGGTTCCAGCTGAAGTCAGTATCTGACTGTTCCTGGTGTTGAAGGCCTGTGTTCTAAGTGCTTGACGCTCATGGTCCTCCTCTTGAACTTCCTTTAAACTGCAGGCATCTAGCTACATTGCAGAGGTTGATTTCATCTGCCTCATCCACTGATCCCTCATCTTCATCGAGCTTGCTGAGCCAGGCTTTGCAGTTTCAGATCTTCCTTAACCCTACTTCGGCATCCAGAACCCTCTCCAGGGCATCATAGATCAGTGCCCAGTCCTGTCTGAGTAGCATACTGCACGCCAACCAGGGCACCACTCCCACCAGTAGTTCTCCCTGATGCTCCATCACCCAGAGCTGGATTCACTAATGGTCGATCTGCTTCATCTCCCCATGAAGACAGGCTATCTTCACCAGGTCTGCTCTACGATCCCTCTGGGGTGTAATAAGTTGACTCACAAGTCACTGTGCGTCTCCAGAGTCCAACATAGCCTGGATGGGATGGTTTTCTAGCCAGGCCTTTATGATTGGCCATCCCCAAATGGCTGTATCCCCACCTGATACATAGCTGCAATCCATTGGTTTGCTCTCTTCCTGCTCCTTTCGTGCTTCAACTTGCATCCTTGAGGGATGATCCGAGTGCCACAATTCCATGGGGCCACTATGACAATCCCACGAGAAGTGTCTGGTCCTTCCACACTGGAAGCAGACCATATCCTTCAATCCACCATGGTTGAGAGGCCCTCTCCTGTCTGGCTTCCTCAGCAGTGGGGCCATCGAGCTACTCCTCCACTTCTCCTGATTAAACCCCACCTCTGATATGGCAAAGGCCTCTGCTAGCTTTAAGGCTTCTTCACAAGTACGCAGAGAATGCTGCGTTCACTCTTCTAGGTTGTTCTGGAATTGCTCTAGAAGTATCTGGTTTGCTACAGCATCCCAATCATACACTGCAGGGCTCACCCATTTATTCAAAAGATCCTGAAGCAGCTGTATCAGGATCCTAGGCTGCCTCTCATCTGGCCCTTTTCTTAGCCCAGAACAGCTTTTGATAGTGTTCTGGATTAATCTTGAACCTATACAAAATAGTTGCATTCAACAACTCATAGTCACGGGCTTTTTTCCTGGGAAGAGCCCAATAAGTCACCTGGGCCCTGCCCACAATGAGCGTGCCCAGCTGTCTGGCCCAATACCCTTTGTTGAGCCCGGTCATTATTGCACGACTTTCAAAGGCCTTGATATAGGCCTCTGGATCATCATCCTGGGTCATTTTCAGTATCTTAAATGCAGCCAGGCTGTGGTACAATGAGTCCTACTGCTGAAGCATTATCTGTTGTTGGGCATCCAGGATCTGTGTCAGGGCTTGTAAGTTCTGGGTTAGCACATCCGGAGGGGCCATGGCTGCCTACTACATGTTGATGTACTCTTCATTTGCTGGGTCTCTCCATTCCCAGCCAATGCACCACTTTCTGCCTGCCTGGTTTCAAATATCTGTTCATGTGTCACCTTGGCGCATGTGCCTGGTGTCAGGCACTGTGTAAGCTCATTTGACCTCTGGGGGGGGTTCTCAGTCACCTCAGGGAAATCCCCAAAATTTACCTGCCACAACTTTGATTGGACCCCTGTTGATGACTTATCCTAGATTGGTCATGCTTCCTGATGGATAGTCATGGGGCTCCACCTCCCCTACACCCCTTCCATATGCCAACCTCCAGGACGAGCCACTTGATCTTGGTGCAGCTCGCCCTCTGGTCTCATTGATCGCTGTTCTTCATGCCACCTACATTTTGATTGGTTTTCCTCATCACTGGACTCCAGGGGTGGCTGGGTACCTAGATCTCCTTGATGTCACATCAGCAGCCTACTGGCTGCCTACCAGGGTCTTGGGTTTGAAGGACCAGTCGGAAACAAAAAAAGATACAGGCACTTTAAAAGAAAGGGAGTGGGGAAAAAAGCAGCCTGAGGCGGTTAGGCTACCATCCCTTCCTCCCTCACAGGGAGGTAATGAAGTAAACAGTAAACCAAGGCACAGCTTGAGATGGGAGGAGAAATAGGTGGAACAGGTCCGTTCTGAATAAAGCTGTTGTGAGTACTGTGTGCTGGTGTGTGCTCCCTGCTTGCTCTGGCTAATGAGCACCAGGATCCACAAACAACTGGACCGTCGTCTCCCTAGTCGCTGGGCACCACATGGAGTTGGGGTTTAACAACTGTCAAAGTACATCTTCCACTAACTGAAAAAGATTAAAAGACCACAGAGAATCCTGCTTTTATGAAGGGACATGAAGGGACACAAGCTTTCCCTATTCATTCTTAAAATACTTTATACCATGTCACGTTTGCTAAAGGTATAAAGATTATACCTGGCTAAGTATTTCAGCATTATCAGCCATTCTCAAGTCCATAATTTCTTGTAATCAAAATACCTTCCATGTATCTCAGGCAGTCATGGAAAATTATTTTAGTTCATTACAAACAGATACAAGGGGGAGGACAGGGAGATGGTGGAAATCAACATGTGAAATATTGCTTTCAACAAGTTTTCTTATTTTTAGGGTTAGCAGCTGAAAATATTATTATAGCCAATATATCAGCTTGTACCCTGATGGCAGCTTAAAAGGAGAAATCTGGCATAGCAACAATTTGTTTAACAGTAGACGGATATCCAAGGGCATTTTCCAAATGCTGGGTATCTATGACCTCTTCTCTAGATTCAAGCCTCAGAAAATGAAGAGCAAACTTAAAGAGGAAAAGGAAAATAGCGAAGAGACAAGTATGCTTGCAACATTAATAAATGATGAGGAAGCAGGTGCTGAAGGAAATATGACGGGTTTACACTTCATTCACAGAATGCTCCGATTCTACAGAATTTGTCCTTTGTTTGTGCTGGTCACACAAACAAAGGACAAATTACATGTGCATCATGTTTTAAGACTTTCATGTAGCATGTTGGGGGAAGCCTATTCTACACTGGTTGGGGGAAGCCTATTCTACACTGACAATGAGCAATCCTGAGACGGAAAAGAACTAAAATGGATAGCAAGTCTCAATTTTATACTAACATGGGTTTATTAAAATGATTAATTAATAAAAGCAATTTTAAAAACATTACCAAAGTCTTAACAACATTTTCCTAAATTACTATAACAATACTATTATCATGGTTATTATACAGCACCTTGCGGTATGTGCATAAAATCTCAAGTAGTTTTTACAGCTTCTCTTTTTCTTTTCTTTTTTTTTTTAAATAAAAGTTCTGTTAGGTGTATTAACTTAAAAAATGTGTATTATATAACACCTGCCACCTTCTAGGTGAAGTATACAGTTCATTAGAAGACATTGTCCCTGCTTTGACTATTTTAAAACATACAGTCATCAATCCTCTATATACTTTTGAAGCCATAGGGGCTCCACGGTAGTGTGGGGACCCTGGAGCCAGAGAGGCACATTATTCAGGGGTGCATTGACCCCAGCCCCAGTGCGGGTGGTTGTAAGAAGCCCCAAAAGGGGGACAAGCCAGAGAGCACGCCAGTGGTGGTGCAGGCTGCGGGACAAGCCAGAGAGCGTGCCAGTGGGGCGTGGAGAGGGAAATTGACCAAACAATGTCCAGTACATCTGCGAGGCTTGGGGCATGGTACAGGGGTGGTTGGAGCCACGCATAGCCCGTAAGGCTGGGGTGCACTGAGTCACCCAAGATAGAACAAAGACTGGGATACATCAGGGCACCGTGTCAGAGAGGACTAAGGGCAGCCTCCCATAAACCTTGTTAACATCAAAGATGTGGCAGGCGAGATTGTGAGGGTGCTTTTTAATATCACTTTTTGGCAAGGTAGGAGGTGCTAGGGGAGTTCACGGCCACCCCTAGGATGCTGCACTGTTACAGTCTAATAAAATATATCACATTATTCACAGAACCTTGCATACTTGGAGTCTTAGAATTCTCAGTGCTGGGCACAATAAATTTGCATCCAAACATGATTTATTTACATTCTGAGGAAAAATGTCTTAAGAGATGGGGTTTATATTTGGCTAATTGATAAGGTACAGGTTTGGGCTAGGACCTGAGCAGACTCCACTGAAAAAAAAGAAACCCCCAAAACTACCAACTCCCCCTTCTTGTACCTCTGCTTGGAAATATCCAACAAGACAGTATAGTCTCTGCTTCCTCCTAATGGCTTTTCCTAATGGCTGACATGGGGGAATATGCTATGGGTCCATTCCTGCTTCTGTTGGCTAATGGGATAGGGAGTCTACCACACAGCCTTGAAAGTGTAGTGCCACAAATGCAACTTGCGTCCCTTGCTTGGGAGCCCCCCAGAGGGACTCCAGCTGTTTCCCTACATGCTCCCTGTATTATACCTAATGGGACATAAAGGAGAATGTAGCTCATAATACAGTGAGAAAGTACTTTTGTGTAGTACTTCGAAACATCAAAGGCACTGCTCAGCATATCCACCAATCCTGAGAACTTGTCAAAGTTCCTCCAAACTTCAGGACATGCAGGTGCACTGAGCAGAAAGTACATAAGATCAGACATTCAAATTAAGTCACCTAATTGCATATCTAATCATTGGAATGAATGCTGCTTCATTTATTTCCACATGCCTTGTTTAGTTTTATCACCACCTTTCAGTATGTTTGATGACGTGCTAGTGCAGAAAAGTTTTCTATTTCAGAACTTTTACACAAAGATGTTTAGAGCCAATGACTTCTTTCTTCCTTCCCTCTGAGGGCAGCAACATAAATGAAAAAGCGTCACTTCTTTGAATCTTGTAGTAATTAGTGCCATTGCTTCATGAATAAAAATGCATCTCATTCCTGGCTGTGCAGTATACTATTGTTGAGTCATCAAGTCAAAAGATGGGAGAGCTACATCACAAAGTACTGTCACAGGTCGATTATAACTAAATACCTTAAAATGGGAGTAAGATCATTTAATTGAGGCTTGATGTATATATTAAAGATCCAGTACATTGGCCATAGGAACTTTTAGAGTTTAATCACAGACCTTGCATATGTAATATAAATACAGAGGTAAACAGTGCCCTGGGATTCCACAGGCATACAGACAGAAAAAATGTCTCTGGTACCTTTCTGTAGAGATATGCTAGGACTCTGGACTCCAGGGAGGTAGGCAAGCAGGGACTGTGAACTAAAGGCTCAGCTACAGCTCCTTATATTACAGCTAGTAAAGCTAAAATCTTCCCACCCAGTGAAAAGGGGACTGGGTAAAAATAATGTTTCTGATACATCTGCCTCATGTCTTTTCTGAGGCAGCATATGTCTCACACTGCATTTTTCTCAGAATGCAAGTTAAGGACAGAATCTAGCTGTAAAACATCCCTTCAGACCCTGGTCACATTTCTTAAGAACTGCTTTCAACCCCCTCTAAATCCCACAACAAGGACTGAAAAGTTGCACCTGTCCTCTCAGTTTAATCTAGCACTGGAAAAAACATGAGTATCCAAGCTACATTAGCAACTCTCTGCCTAGGTTTGCTGTGCATCCTTGAATGAGTCCCTCTGGCATCCTGGGCTTCTGTTTTTATTCCCATATTTTTTGCCACATCTTCTGATTTTAAGTCTCTTCAGGACATTAGCCCTCTATTAGTCTGGGTTTACAGTGACTAGAAGGGTATGAACCCAATCTCAGCTGGAATCTTCAGGCATGCCAATGCCACAAAATGGGAGCCTCAGGCTCTTCAAACCAGGGTAAATCTCCTGGTGAACAGCTCTCTTGCGACTAAACATAAACTAAAGGGGATGTTAGACTGTGAAGCTTATCCTACTAGAATATGAAAAACACCCAGACACCTTCCAGTCACTTCAAAGGGCGCAATTCATTGGTACTTTCTGGCTATTTCATTGGTATTTTCTGGCAATTCATTGGCACTTTCTGGCTACAGTCCTACCAGTATAAAAGTGATGCAGCTGACTCCACAGAGCCAGGAACTTTGCTAATATAGCAGGAGTCCCTAGCGAGAATAAAGTAGTCATTGCCATCTCTACTCAGAGGGTGGGAGAGAGGGTGGTCAGATTGCTGCTCTGCTTCAGCGATTCTTGGCTAGTGAAATAACTCATAGGAGCAACTGGCATCTGGCCACAAGTCAGGCTGGCTTACAGGCTGTTCTAATTCAGTGGTGTTCAACCTTTCAGCCCTTGTGCTGCTTTGGCCTGGCCCCATATGCCCAAAGCAGGCCCCATGATGCCTTCATCCAGCCTTGCACACCAGGATCAGGCCCCATGACACCTTAGCCTGGCCCCACATGCCCAGATTGGGCCCTACAACACCTTGCCCTATCTTGCTTGTTGGAATCCAGTCCTGTGTTGCTCTAACCTCATTCTCTGTCCTGCACACCCCATCTAGCACACGGGCACACAATACAGTGTAGCAGGCTCCCCATACAGAAATTTGGCAGCAAGGAAGCAGCAATTAATGCTGCCACTATTCCTCCAGCACCAATTTTTTGGATCCTTGGGAAACACAGTGGTCCAGATGACATGTCTCCATGGGCTGCACCTGGGCCACAGGTTGAGGGTTAAACACTCCTGTTGTAACCTGCTGAAGGCCACCCCAACCCAGGGAAAATGTAAGTGGCCTTAAGCCACATTCCTGCATACCACTCCTTTTTCTGGGTCTTCCACTCATTTGCTGAACTAGACCTAGTGATTTTTAGCTCTCCTACAAATCCAAAGGTGATCATCAGGGAATGCTCATTTGTCTGCCAGCCGATAGGACTGGTGCTCACAGACAGACATCCCTCTGTTTCCTTAGGCAGCCTGTAAGCATCTGTTCTTTTTTTGGTAAGGTCTCACTTCCCTGTGAGCTCATCAGGCAATTAGTAACCAGGGACAGATTCCCAGAAGAAGAAAGGGAATGATTTTCAGAACCTGGCAGGAAACAGAAGCTCCAACTTTTACAAATATTTAATATCCCAATGCTGACACTTCTTCTGAATTCCACTATTTCCCCCTTCACACAACATTAATGAAAGCATGACCTCCTGCCCACCAACTATGACCCTGGTATTACTGTGATAGCAGGAGAAAAAAGCAAATTTCCCAAGTGTTATGACACCTAGTAAAAAATAGTCTTGTTCAACCAAAAAATATATGATCTTTCTGGCATCCACTCAAGCCAGTAGTGCTAATATATAATAGCTGAAAGTTCAGTTTTACTGGACCTATTCCCATTCACAAATCTGCTGGACACTATTTAGTATGAATAATCACTGCATTCCAAAAAACATCCAAATACATATGGACCCTAAAAAAGAAGGATCCAAATGAAGTATGTCCAGTCCAAACACCAAGCCATACAAAACAAAGGAAGAGATGGACCATAAAATAAAGCTATCAGCTTTAAATATACTCAAAGTACAGGAATGTGGGCACAAGTCAGGAATCACAATGACCCAAGAGAACACTAGCAGCCCCACAAACTCCATGATTGCACCAGGCCTTACCTTTTGTATGTTATTGGTGATTGGCTATTACAGTACTCATTTTGGTGGTCTTTGCCAAAACTGATTGACTGCAGAGGCCTCAGTAAACTGGTACTGTTATCTGTCCTTTATGCAAACCTCTGTGTGGTATGACATATTTGAACAACTAGCCCGTCTTTTAGTAACAAGATATCACATCTTCATAATGTTGAGACGAGCTTTTATAAAGCTACATATGAACTCCCAATTTATAAAATAAGGGTATGAATCAGAATAGCAAAATAGTCATACCAGGTTACTGCACCATTATGCATTTTTAGATAATGTTATTTTTAAAACATACTTCCATTTTAAGACAGAGGGCAGACCAGCACAGCAGGACCAGTAAAACAGTTTCTGTTCAGAATTTCTGCTACTCTAACTAAACCTTCCCATATAAGTTCTTCCCTACCTGTTCATAAACTTGCTGCTGGACCTTAGCTCACAGATCTGTGTTGTAGTAACTTTCCACTTTCATGTGAGTATCTAAACAATATATTCAAGCTCAAATGGGAGACCAGAACTGTCTCTCCATTTCTGACCCCGGTACTATGGAGCTGTACCACCAGTGCACTAATAAGCCAGTGCACCCCAGCTGAAATATCTGATGTCCAGTTACATAACATGACCTAGCTGTTCAGTGGATAAAATATGGCCCATGGGCCAGATTGGGCCCACCAACTGACTGGATCTGGTCCACAGACAGGTGCTTGTCAACTGACAGTATCCAGCCCATGGCTGCTTCTGTGCTGCTCCACATGGGGCTTAGCCCTGCCTACTCCTATCTGGGAGAGCCCATGCTATGCTTCTGCCCACACTCACCAAGGGCCCCAGCCAGCATGCACAGCTTTCTGACAGGGCTGCTCCTGGGGCAGTTGCAGACTCCCAGGTACTGCTTGGCTCCCCCTGCCTCCAGAAGCTCCTTCTCCCACCCCTGCTGCATTGCTCCAAGCAGGTAGCAGGGGAAAGCAATGGCAACTGTGGGGATGCATGCCAGACAGCAGATGCCCAGTTAGGTGGTCAGAAAGCTGTAGTCAGATACAGCTGCAGGGTGCAGCTGTAGCCACAGCTTCCCTGCACTGCCTGCTGCCACAAGCAGAACAGTAGGGGCAGGAGGAGGAGAAGCCACTGGAGGTGGATGGGGGAGGGGAAGAGCTGAATAGTACCCAGGTGTTTGTGGCAAGCTGTATGTGCTAGCTGGGGCTGGGGCAGTGCTGTATGGTGTGTATGGGGAGTACAGCATGGGGTACCCTGAGTGGGAGTGGGCAGGGCTCAGCCCCATGCAGAGTGCCACAGGGGCAGCTGTGGTCTGAAGGAGAGGGGGGGAAGCCTGCACCCACACTGCCCAGGCAAACTGCTGCAAGCACCTCCTGCTCCATCTCCCTTTCTTTCTCCCAGCCACAGCCAGGTCCTGGGATCTAGCTCACAGGCAGCTCCCCATTCACATGCACACACCCTCCCTCCATAAACATCCCACACCCTTCACACCCACCCCACATGCACACCCCATGCACACCCCCACTCCTACACACACACACACACACACTGCACACCCACCCCAACACACAGCCCATACATCCACACACCCACTCCCCCACATGAACCCACACACTCTCCCTACCCCATACACACTTGCCCCACCCCCACATATACTCCCCATGCCACACCTATTCCCACACATACACCCACACTCCCACCCTATCCCCCCTCCACACACACACACATACACACACTATACAAGTGTATATCATGCAATCATGTTTTCATATACTACTCAAAAAATTAGGGCAAAAATATTTTTAAAATAAAATATGCTATGGTAGATGTTTGATTTTTAATAAAATAATTGTTTTTATCTATAATTTTTTTAATGATAGCTTCAGGAAGATTTTGTGTACAGCCCTTGACAGCTCACCAAAACTTGTTAAGTGACCCACCAGCCAAAATAACTACCCACCACTGAGCTAGCATCACAGATTCATCTTTCCTAATTGTACTTCATTGTAAATGATCCAGTAACAGAAACAGTATTTGCACATCCATCTGAGGTTTGCAGGTGAAAACAGAGTATTGAAGTCACCATTCCAGATGCCAGGTGGATGAAAAATCAATATGGTACCACTGAAATCAATACAGAAATGTAGAGCTAAAGATCACTGAAGATCTTGTCTCTCTCCTTCAGTAGTCCAATGAATTATGTTAAATGGAGCAGAACAGGTCTGAGTAGAAAAGAGAAAAGAAAATATCTGAGTGACAGGAAAGGGCTGAGCTCAGTATAAAAAGAGGCAACTTTATTTAAATGTTACATTTTTCAGACCTGTCTTTAAATAGCCCAACTCTGAAAAAGCTGAAATACAATTTAAAATGAATGTGCAACAACAATAATTGAAAAGTAAACAATGCTATTATTTCTGATTCCATCTTCAGTTCAGCATTTTTAAGAATAATTGGTTGCTTTGTGTGTTTTTAAGTAAGAGTTTTAGTGAAACACACAGTTTTTCTTTTGCTGCCAACTGGAGATGAAAAGGTCATAGTGGTTTGGGGTTATACCTGGCCAGGGGATATAACATTTTAATTTTAGTCAAAATTTCCTGAGAGCTATCCAAAAGTAATTCAGACTAGGGTTTATTATTTTGTCTCCCATTCTACATATAAAACTGAAAAATAAGCACAAGAAAACTAGGGATAAAATTTCATCTGGGAGGTTTTAGCGACATCATAAACCACTCATGCTCTGCTCTCGTGGTTTACAGTATCACCAGGATCATGGTATAGAGTTATTTCTTGAATCTCACTGCAGTGCCATCCATTATTCTCTTCATATAGTGTTATTTTCCCCTGAAATTGCAAATGTGTTGTATTGACACAGTGGCAATTTTAAGGAACAATGTAACTTGCTGACATAAATAATGTATTTGTATAAAAGCAGCCTACAGGAAAACCATCATGAATTAGTCCTCTCTAAACACTAATGCATCAACTCCTGAGAAGCAAACTCATTCCAAGTGTAATGGGACTAACCAGTTTGCTTCTGAATGCTTATATAGTCCATACAAGAGTGAATGGAATTCTCTAGTGGTGTGTCTTTTGGATAATTTGCATTATAAGCAGAACAAGGAAACAGTTTTGCCCCCACAAAACATGCATCAGCCAAAAGTAAAAAAATATTAAAAATGACTACTTAATTTTGCTAAGAGCGTATCTTGATTGAACACTGTTCTTGAGCGCACAAGACTAGTGTTTTCTGAGTAACAACAAGAGGCAGTTGCAGGAAATAAGACACAATCAGGACAGCTGATAGGGTACTGTTAAAGTCTATTTATGGAAGGAAAATCCTAATGTAGTAAACGTATTCCTGAGGAAGTCTTAAAAGGAAAGGAATTGTACAGCTTCTGCATGATTTCAGACACCGCCTCCTTCCAGTCAGGCTGAGGCTAGGCCTATTATTAATGCAATTTTTCAGCAGGATTTAGTCTTTCTACCTCCAGAACAAGAACTACAGTGTTCTTATAAAAACAAGAAAGCTACTAAGGTTTTTGAACAAAAACATCTCAGACAGGCACCACAGAATCTGAGGAATTTCTTTTGATTCGGATATGAATTTTTTTTGGCTTGTCTTTCCCCATAAATGGCCGAACCAAAATCCAACATTTAAACAAGCCCAAATCGTAACTAGGATGCAAACAAGTTACTGTGGCCTAATAAAAATAAAGAATAACTGAATCCTTTGAACTTTTTTAAAGGTTTTGTTTCATTATGAACTTTGAGCAAAGCCTGTTGCTGTTTTATGCCAATGGGTTTACTTATTCCCAGTTAAAATTCAGCTGTCAATATGACCCTATTAGACAATGATTTAAACTAAGGTTGTCCAGTTGGTTACCTGTGGTTACCAGGTTGGGTCCACCAACTGATTGTATCTGGCCCACAGGTGGGTGCCAGCCAATTGACAGTATCCAGTCTGTGGCTGACCCTGCAGCAATCTGCAGCAGCTTTTCCCACTCCTATGTATCAGGGGAGGGCCCAGAAAGGCTGAAGGCCACCAGTACTGCCCATGCAGGCAGGGGGCGCACACAGCTGGTACAGCCTGAATGGCAGGAGGCTATGTGCCAGTGGGAAGCTCATGTAGCACAGGGAGATTCCAAGAGGTTGCCCCTAGGAAAGGGGCTGGCAATTATTTTGGACAGAGAGCACCTTACTGAGTTTTGCCAAGCTGTTGAGAGCTGCATGGGTAGGCCCTCCCCTTGACAGGTACCCCGCCTCCGGTCACCATCTTGTGACCAGAAGTCCCACCCCCTAACTCCTGACCTTTGCCACCAGAAATCCCTCCCCTTGCCCCCCAGAAGTACTCCTTTCACCAAGGAGTTTTGCCAGAAAAATACCAAACTATATTCTAAAAAGTGAACATCTACAACATTCATTAATTTGATTTAAAAAAATAATATTGTCCTGATTAACATGTGTTTGTGTATTGTACACAGAGGTGACTGCACATTAGCTTAAAATGAAGAATTACTGTTGTATATTATGGGAGCTGGGTGTAAGTTTCTGGGGGCTGCGGGTGTGCAGGTATGTGGGGTGAGGGAGCATGCGGGGGGGTGTGGATATGTGGTGTGTGGGTATGGGGGGGAGCATGGCTGGGGGTTGTGTATGGCAGTGTGAGGGGAGGTGTGAGTGCATGCGCATGGTGGGGTGTGTATGTGGGACTTACCCTGTGAACACACACACACACACACACACACACACACACACTCTGCCCCTGTGCCTGCAGACAAACACACACTCTGTCTGCACACCCAGACATGATTGTACATGCACACACACACAACCCCCACTACCAGCACAGTCTGTGCTCCACGTTCAGGGATGTAGCTGGGAGCCACAGTCACATGGTGCTGGAGCAGGGTGGGGGCAGGAAAGCAGGGAACTGGCTGGGGGTAAGAGAGGCTGGGCTGCTCAATCCTGTAAGCCTGCTGAGGGCTCCCTCTGGGTCCTACTGTCTCTGTCTCCTATCATCTTATTAATTTACTAAATTTTTAGGGGCTCTGTGGGCTGGATAGAATGGCCTGGTGAGTCAGATATGACACGGGCCATATTTTGCCCATTCCTGCCCTAACATGTATGGCCCATACAGGGACAGTCCTGGTTTAAAACATGTAACCTACTGGCCACTTCTTATTCCATTTACAAAATGCCCAAGTGTGATCCTATGCCATCCTGCTCAAAACCCTGAAAAACAGCTAACGCAGAAGGCACATGCTTCCTCCTCCTTTCTGTTTTTCTAAATTAAGTCTTAAGGCCACAATGATGGCATGTTACAAAAAATAGGCTTGTTAATGTTAGACCCTGACTCCATGTGGTACCCAACGACTAGGGAGATGACAATTAAATTGCTCATGGATCCTGTTACTCATTAGCCAGAGCAAGTAGGGAGCAAACACCATCATACATTGCTTGCAACAGCTTTATTCAGAATGAAGACAGCATCAGGTGAGCTCCCTTACAGACACCCAGTCTATGAACACGGGGAGCAGCCCTGAACAATAGTTCTTTTCCACATTTATACATTTTTGGGTCAGGTTCATTAACAGTCACTCCACCTTTGTCTCTCCTCTTGTTCCACCCATTTCTCATCCTATCTCAAGCTCCACCTCTGTTTACTGTTTGCTTCATTAGCATAGCATTGCCTATGCATTTTCTTCATTTACATGCCTTTTTGCTAAGAGCATATGCATAAGGCATGAACCCAGCTACTCTCGATCAACTACTGGTTCCTTCTGGTTTTCTGCCGAGTCCAGCAGCCTTTCCAAGGTCTGGCTTCTGTCTCATCTCCTAACAATTGCTGTTGGTTCACATCCTGTTTCCTTTTGCCTAGTGATTTATTCTAACCTGCATACTATTTCCTTTGTTAAAGGAACTATGTGCCTAAGCATCTGCAAGATTATTTTAATACACCATTTTGCCTTGTGGTTAGCTTTTCACTGAGACACAGATTAAAGCCTTGTTCCAGCTGCAGATCCAATGCTCCCTGATAATCCAAGTTATTGTCACCCTAACAGTTAACACATTTTCAGGGACTTGATCAGGGTGGAATAGATTCACCCTTCGTGTTTTATCTCTACAAATAGGATTCACAGGTGGAAAAGAATGTGGCCCTGATTCATCTTTGATAAACAACAAAGACTTTATTAGTATAGATGCAAAGAAGCTTCCTCTACAAATTCTAACTTCAAACTGGTTGCAAATTTACACAATTTTAAAATTTCTCAAACCTCATGTGTTAGAGGAGGAGGACCCAGGCAACTATAGGCCCAGTCTTACTTCAATCCTAGCGAAACTCTTTGAGAAGATCATCATGGAGCACATCTGTGATGGGCCGGCCTCAGGGTTGATGCTCAAGGGCAACCAGCACGGTTTCATTAGGGGCAGGTCATGTCAGATCAACCTGATTGCCTTTGATGATCAGGTCACAAAAGCATTGGATGCAGGTGTCATCGTGAATGTAGTCTTTCTGGACTTCAGCAAGACCTTTGACACCGTCTCCCACCCCATCCTCATTAAAAAATTGGGCAACTGTGGCATTGATACCTACACAGTCAGATGGATTGCCGACTGGCTGAAGGGCCATACTCAGAGGGTGGTGGTGGATGGGTCATATTCGACCTGGGGAGAAGTGGGCAGCGGAGTCCCCCAGGACTCGGTCCTTGGCCCCACGCTGTTCAATTTCTTTATCAGCGATTTGGATGACAGGGTGAAAAGCAACCTGTTTAAATTCGGTGATGATACTGAAATTTGGGGTGAGGTGAGCACACTAGTAGAGAGAGAAAGACTGCAGCAAGACCTGGATAGGTTACAGGGGTGGACTAACAAAAACAGGATGCTTTTCAATACTGACAAGTACAGGGTGCTGCACTTGGGCAGTAGTAACCAGCTGCGCACTTATAAGATGGGAAACTCCCTTCTTGAGACACAGAGGCAGAAAGGGATCTTGGAGTCATTATTGACTCCAAAATGAACCTGGGCCGACAATGCGAGGTCACAGTTGGCAGGGCTAACCGGACCTTGTGCAACCACAGGTGCATCTCAAGCAAAGCCAAGGAGGTGATCCTCCCCCTCTATGCAACACTGGTCAGGCTACAGCTGGAGTACTGCATCCAGTTCTGTGCGCCCCACTTCAGGAGGCATGTGGACAACATTGAGAGGGTCCAGAGGAGGGCCACCCACATGATCTGGGGACAACAGGGCTATCCCTATCCTGAGGGATGTATCTTACCTTGAATTAATGCTGCAGGCTTCGATTCTAAAAAGGTCATTAAGAAGTTAGATGGCTTTTCTTTGGTAGTGTGTGGGAAGTTTTTTAATGCATCTCAGACTGCAAGATATGGGTCTAGATCCTAATGTTCTGCATGTCCAGCCTTCTGGGGGTTTAGTTTAGACTCCTCCAAACTCAATTCTGAGTCCAGGGTTGTATTTTAATGTTTTGTTTAGGCCCCCATTTATAGAGTTACTTTTAATACTTAGGTATATGGAGTGACAGTGGATGCCAAACTCAATGTGAACAAAAGCACCTGCCTGGCACTGGCTGACCTCAGGGATCTGTTGGCCCTGGGGACTCCATCCCACATGAGGGGGTAAAGATCCTTAGGGTGGAATTTGACTCAGAGCTAACTGGAAAGAGGGCATAGGAAAAGACTGAGAGTAAAGTCAAACATAGACTATGGGATTATGACAATCATGTTGCCTATCAATGGGGGTAGGGAGGGGGAGGACCCATGGCACTCATGAGGACAGTGTTGCTACCGGTTCTTCTATACACTGCACTAGTCTTCTCCCCTTCAGAGCAAGTCATCCATAGAATTTAGACAGCCATGTGCATCTTCTTCTGGGGCTCCAGATGGGGGCAGGTTTTGAGAACCATGCTATATAAGATTAAATAGACTGGGGGCTGAGGAAAGCTGGATGTCCTGCTGTTCCTCTGGACTAAATATGTGAGCCAGCTAAGCAAGCTGGCAACTGGGGCCAAATACAAAACTGTCTGCTTCATAAGATGCTTTGCAGGGCATGTGCTGTGATGCTGGCAGGTTTAGATACTGCCCAACTCAAACCCAGGGACCATGAAGACACCATGGTTTTACAAGGCCCTGAAATGCTTCTGGAATAAATACAATCTGCACAGCTAGATCCCAGTGTAACAGGCCATACCTGTCCTGTGCTTCCGATCCCCTGCCTGGGCAGGAATAAAAACTGGGCTTAAATGATTCCAGCCAGGTAGGCATCAAGCCTTCTCTTAAAGACTCCTAGGGTAGGAGCCAGCACCACTTCCCTTGGAAGTTGCTTCCAGATCCTAGCCACCCTGACTGTGAAGTAGTTCTTACGGATGTCTAATTTAAACCTACTCTCCAACAACTTGTGGCCATTATTCCTTGTTATGCCAGGGGGTGTTACGCCTTAGACCCACGCTGTTCAATTTCTTTATCAGCAATTTGGATGGACTGGATAGAATGGCCTGGTGAGTCAGATATGACACGGGCCATATTTTGCCCACTCTCTGTTCTTCATGCCACCTACATTTTGATTGGTTTTCCTCATCGCTGGACTCCAGGGGTGGCTGGGTACCTAGATCTCCTTGATGTCACATCAGCAGCCTACTGGCTGCCTACCAGGGTCTTGGGGTTGAAGGACCAGTCAGAAACAAAAAAAGATACAGGCACTTTAAAAGAAAGGGAGTGGGGAAAAAAGCAGCCTGAGGCAGTTAGGCTACCATCCCTTCCTCCCTCGCAGGGGGGTAATGGAGTAAACAGTAAACCGAGGCAGAGCTTGAGATGGGAGGAGAAATAGGTAGAATGGCACTGTTTATGAACCATTTAAGCTCCATTCAGATTTCATTTTAATGACTTAAATGCTATGGGGTTCCTGACCGATAGGAAAAATTCAGTCTCTGAGGATTAATTAGACATTGATATTTGATATGCCAATAAATTGCTTTTAAACAGAGGGGAATATGCATTCTTCCTCTATTATATTTTGGTATTTATTTTCAATCCATTAGTTATTCAGAGAAATTCATATCCATCAATATTCTGAGAGCTGGATAACCTTCATATTCACTTTCTCACTGTGACCAGTAATACTGAAGCATCATGGAAGAATGTTAACATCACCCAAAACAGTGACAAAAGTACATCTTGAAGTAATCAATTAAGGCAGAGACTCTTGTCAACTTTATCTTAGTTCAAATGTGTTATTCCTCTGTGTTTAGCTTTTCAGTTGACCGTGTCCTTTTAATCAACTTAAAATGTAGCTAGTCATTTCAGGTACTACATCTATAAAGCTACAAAAAAAGTCAAGATGACAACTAGATTTTCCAAAAATCTTTTTTAAGGGTTTTCTCTCAGCTCTTGCTTTACAGAAAACCACATGAACAACAGGAAAAATTTAACCAAGGCATTAAGAAACATAGAAACTATCTATAAATCAATTATGTCAATGCACAAAGTAAATGGAAACAACAAAGGACCATTTTTTCTATAATCTCTCACATGATACACATAATAATCATAGATATTATTTGTAAAAGTAGCTGAGAAACAAGTTACAGGGAGAAATAACAATTTAAAGATTGCTTTTCACCTCTTATTTCAAAGAGCAATATTTCCTATATTGCTTTAGCCCTTATTTAATATTCTGCATCAAACCATGAAGAAATGTCAGATAAATAGGAGGGAAGGTATCAACCTGGAGGGATTATTTCACTGAATTAAGATACTAATACCTTCTCCTTCACATCACATCTCATCCTCCTAGCTAACAAACAGTTTCTATCTTTCTGGGACTTGGCAATATTTTACAATGCCCTTTAATTAAAATACCTTAGATTTTACCAGAAACTTTGACACAAGAGACTTTCCTTGAATAAATAACAACCCAGTCCAGAAACAAACGGAGAGGCAACAGATGATTTAGGACTATCGAACTTCAAAGTGTCTCAACAGCCAAGAATCTGCCAACTGCTCTTGACATATCCACAGAGGTTCAGGTCTACATCCTCCTTGGATGTGCGTTTGTCATCTGTGGAACATGGACTTCTTAATTAGGTATCTATTCATTGCCAATGCAAAGCAGTTTAAGCAGGGACCCCCAGAGATATTTCTATATCCTTAGGCATGTGGTTTTTTGATTTTGTTTAGTTTTTTAAGGTAAAAAGAATTTTTCTCCTCACTCAAATGGGTGTAATATCAGATTTAACTGATTTAGATTTAATTGGTTTATTGAACTTCTGTCTGAGAACCAAACATTCAGATCTAGTGGTCTGCTCTAAACTAGAAAAAAACCCCCTTAGTTTGTATTACTACTTGGAGGAGTTGTGCGGGCGATGATTATTGCTGCTGCAACAAGGAGAAGGTTATATGTTCACAATCTCTATTGCCTCAATATTGTGAAAATGAGAGGTTTTCCATGTTGTAGGCCATAAACCAGTTCCACAGCTGCTGAAAATTGGCACTGTTGTACTTCAGCAGAATTACATTAAATCTTCATTTTGAAGTCAAAACAGCAAAATGAGTCAAAACAGTGTTGAAACAAAATGGCTGGTGGAATTTTGCACAGCCCTCCTGTCCACCCCAAACCCTATATGCACACTCACTTTTATTAAAAAAAAAAATGGATAAACATGCCACACTTACAAAGCAAAGACAGGTAGCTTCACACAGCACTGAGTCATAATTCAATCTAGAGTTTCCTTCAATTAGAGAATAAATAGCAGTAGCATCAGTGTAGTATTTCTAATGTGGTAGTATTTCTAATGTGTTTTTCCTCCCATACTTTTTTCATCTAAATTTTTACAACAAAAATGACAAGAATTTTCAAAATTTGCAGCAACAACATTTAAATAAGTAAACAGCACAAGTTTGCAATGGAATGCCAAGTAAACTTAATCTGTGCCTAAATAAAATTCAATAAGGCTTAAACCAGTTCTAAGCAGGCCACAGTTACATTAGTTCCATTGATTAAACTAAAGCAAAGGCAGCCGTCCTGTATAACTATCACTCCCTCACCAATTCTGTTTTTCTTCATCATTTATTCTTTCACCAAAAATATTGTAGTGGGACAACTGCTGCCACATCTATGCCACCAGCCCCAAAGAAAGGCACAGCTCAGATGTGGGAGTGAAGAGGGAGTCAATGGACTGCACTAACACCCAGTATGATAACAGTTACTAGAACAATAGCTGGAAGTACTGGAAAATAGATGGGGGGGGATAAAGGGGGTTGGGTGCAAGTTTCCATCTATGCGATGGGCAAGGGTGAGGGTGATGGATATGTGAACAAGACTTAGGGGGCACCCAGAAGGGGGTGGGGAGTCCCCCAGCAGCTGATTGTTGAAGGGGTAAGGGTCCCATCACCAAGCCAGCAGTGAAACTGGAAGTGAACTACCAGTGGCACTTCCTGTGTCACAACTGGCACTTCCAGGGGGTGCATGGCCAATCTCAGGGGGTGCACATGCACCCACTGCACCACCTATGCTTCACCAATGACAGTGCAAATATTGTGAGGGGAACACGTATGATATAATCACAATGACGGCCTGTGAATTATCCAGTGAGCCATAGTGGCCAAAGGACTGGTGGTAGAGGTATTGTGGTATATATTTATTTATTCATATAGGAATATATATTTTTGCAAAAAACAAATGAGTTGCATCACACATGGACCAACTCCCCAGTGACAGCTGCCAGGCCATGTGGAAGAGGATCTTTCACAAGCACCTGCAGAAGAAATACAGAGATGTGAACTAGCAGGTAGCCCACCAAGTACTCCCAGTGCAGGCATGGTGACACAGAGGGGTAGAGAAGCCAACCATACTGCCCCAGAGAAACTTGCCTGTGGAAGGCAGGGACAATTGACTGCCTCCTGTGGTACTTTCCATATGCCAAAGGAGTGTGGATGAAAGTGTTTATACTCCTCAAAATGGTAACAGGGGTTAAAATCCTAACCAGAGAAGCGGTGCTGTTTGGACATGTGTCCAAGCAGCAGGGAATCCCAATGGCCCACTTTGACCAATTCATCTTCTGTTTCAGAAACACCCTGTGAAAGTCTAAGAACCTGCTCATGCAAAGGCACACAACCTCTCATTAGAGGCCTATGTCAAAATAGGATTAAGTGAGATACAAGTGTACTACAAGACAGTGGTACAAGACATCACGGAGGAGATGGTGGGAACTATATGGAAGAGGATGGACTGGCACAGACTGCTCGGGGTAGGACCCCAGAAGAGAGTGATGATGAAGACAAGGATGATAACAACAATGGTGGCAGAGTTGGCAAGAGAGAAGATGATGATGATGATGACAGTGACAACAGCGATGGCTAAAAACACTGGGAAAGACAGGAGCAGGGGAGGATAGAGGGGGAAGGGACGTTAGTGGGGAGGTTGCTTCATTATGACAGGCAAGGAAGATGGTGATGAACATGCAGGAGAATGGACACACAGGAGCACAGGTGTAATCACATGGATATTGTGATGGGAATATGTACAATATAATCACGTCGGGTTTTGGACTGTCAAGTGAGCCATAGTGGCCACAGGACAGGTTGCTTGTGGTATTGTGGTGTATATATGTGTACACACACACACACACACACACACTTGCCTGTCAAGAATGACGAGGGGGGGAGCAGGTGGGGATGGAGCCCTGTGCCTCCCCCCATCCAGGCCCACTCCCCACTTCTCTTATGCTGCTTGGGGACCAGGCCTGCTCCTTCCTGCAGTGGTGGGAGGAGGGGAGGAGTGGGCCCAGGCCCAATGTGGGCTATGGCAGTGGGGGGAGGAGCAGCAGGCCCAGGCTGACTCAGCAGTGATGGGGGGATGGGAGGAGTGGGTTTAGGGCTGACACAGGCGAGAAGTGGGCCTGAGCCTGAGCCAAAGCCCAAGAGGGAGAAGAAGCCTGTTTCTCCCATCCCCACCACTACTGCCAGGGCAAGCCCACTCCTCCCCCCACCCATGCTGGGCCTGCTCCTCCCCCCACTGCTGCTGCATCAGCCCATGACAACAGAATGGGGGAGGGACATCCTGAGGCCAGTGCCGATGGCCTTCCCCCCCCCCCAAGGCATCCCAACCCTGCTCCCCCCTCCACTCCATCATCGCCACCTGTAGGGAATAGGGCGGGGGGGGGGGCGAGGCCAGCTCCGGTGGCCTGCCCACCACCCCTCTCCATCCCCTTTGTCCCCACCATCATGGTTGTGCTCTGCCATGCTGCCACCTCCTGTCACAATGCTTATTCACACTCTGATTGGCTGTTTTAGTCAGCCAATTAGAGCATGAATAAAGTGTTATGGACAGGCAGACAGACAGATTAAAGCTTTCATAATATATCTTTTTGCAAAGTGTTTTACCATCATGCTCAGCATTGGCTCCATGTAATTGTCTTCATCGCTGGTTTCCATTACTGAACACATACTGCTTTTGACAGCCGTTTAATGATAGCCAAAGTAGTAAATGAGTTTTCCTTGTACGTGAATGTAAAATGAAAATCTTTATTCTCCATGCTAATTCAGGGAAGAAAACCTTGTCTTACAGTTGAGTAAATACAGCAACTTCCCAAAGATGGCATTTCAGAAATAGCATAGAGCAGTGGTTCCCAAACTTTTTGTGCTGTCAGCTAGATTGGTGAGCCCAATCTGGCACAGGGCTAGGCCAGCTGTGTCACAGTTCAACTTTGTACAGTTTGAAAAATATGTCAGCAGGGGAGAAGTGGCAGTGATAATTACAGCTGTTCTCCCACTGCCAAATTTCTAGAGCCATGGCATGCCCCACAAGCTAGATGATATAGCTGCACAGATCAGATTTGGCCCATGGGTTGAGGGTTAAGACCCCTGGCATAAAAGACAAGGGAACAATGGAAGAAAGCAGCTACGGGCAAATCTTTACACAAATAACACCACAGAACCATAAGCCAATTGGCTGTAACAGAACAATAAGCCTACCAGCTATAATGTACAACCCAGTCCCACCAGTCTCTCCTGCCAAGCCTCCCAGGGAGGGTTCTCTCTACCCTGCAACGTGATGCCGCTACTCGTTCTGTCGGTCTGCTCGACTCAGCCCAACTCCACTGCAAAGCTCTTGCTCCTCCGGCTGCCAGAAGGGAACTGCCAGCTAGGTTTTTGGCCTGGGGTGCTTATAAATGCCAGGCCCTACCCCCTTCTGGTCAGGTGACCTGCTGTGGTTGCCCCAGCAATCGACACCTGGGCTGCCCTAATTTCTTCCTAGGAACGGGGCACCCGAGTGCCCCCGTGACAGACAGATTAAAAAAAAAAAAAAAAATGTTAGATGTATATTTTCAGGAGAGCTTTGTGTTTGTCCCCCAGCATTTATCCTTTCTGTTAGTTGGCTTGACTAAGCCAACTAGCAGTTAATAAAAGTTATTTGGTTTCTACTTGCTGACAAACCTGCATTAGTGGAGCTGGGAGAAATGTCCCTGGGAGTTGCAACATATTGCACTCAAAAACTTGTCTAATATCATTCCTAACTGTACAGCAGCTCCAATAAAAGTTATCACCCCCCCCCCAAAAAAAACAAATGTCTGTATGTACCCATAGTGTTTCCAAGTAAAGTTGAATGTGTATTGGTGGAGCCAAGCATGGAGAAATTTTTGCTACAAGATGGCCATTGCCATAGATATGGAGGAGATGAATAGGATATTTACTTCCAAAGATGTCAAACTGATTCTTTCACATGAACTATGGAAGAGAAATGGCCAAGGTTGAAGAATACGTACATGCCCCTCCTTTACTTACAGGCCAGGATGGCCGTCTTCTTTTCAGTCAATGGTTTTATGAATATTGTGATTGAGGCCAGCTACAACTGGAAATCCTATGCAAGTAATCATATTACAAGTAAGATTATGTTGGGTGATACAAAAAGGTAACAAGGAGTGGAAACATCACTTTTCTGGTGTGGAAAATAAAGACACATGGTAGCTTGTTACAAAACAAAGTAAATGGCATGGCTCTCACATCATTTATATCTTTCAAGCACAAAAGCAACACAAAGAAATATTCTTTCTTCTTCCTGTCTCCCACCTACACATTTTCCATAGGCTAAGTCTGGACACAAAGCCATATGTTCAGCTCTTTACGATGCTGAAAAATAGTAAACATACAGTTGTGTATGCTCTTTTCTTGTTTCAGTAGGTATCTGCATTCAATCAACTGAAATTGTTCTAAAATGAGAAACTTGTGTAGCCTTAATTCTAAGCTAAACCATTCTGCTGCAAACAGATCATAGCAACACATTGCATTCTTCCACAAATAAAAGGCTGAAGAGGGATGGAAAGGCTTAGATATTATTTGGTCATCTTCTTTACATTCCGTAGGTCACAATAAGTCAAGAGAGCCAACATCAGAGTTACAGAAAATATTTGCTGAGCCTGATCTCTCGTACGTACACATACCTGTCACTCTCTTAAACCAAATTTAAACAGTGCCCACAGCAAACAAAACTAGGGAGATGCTGGGTAAAAAGTACTTTTCAAAATCCACCTACTTCATCTTGGTGCTTAAAAGGGACTTGACCTCTTTTGAAACCTGGCTCTTGGACCAATTTTTCATGCCAGTGGAAGCCATTGGTGAAGCTTTGCAGATGATATTATTTTCTTGCCAGCTACTAAAATCAGATGTGAAACTTGATGACTGCCCCAAGAAATGTGAGAAGCAAGGGTTTGTTTGTTTTTTGGGGTGGGGGTGATAACTTTTATTGGAGCTGCTGTACAGTTAGGAATGATATTAGACAAGTTTTTGAGTGCAATATGTTGCAACTCCCAGGGACATTTCTCCCAGCTCCACTAATGCAGGTTTGTCAGCAAGTAGAAACCAAATAACTTTTATTAACTGCTAGTTGGCTTAGTCAAGCCAACTAACAGAAAGGATAAATGCTGGGGGACAAACACAAAGCTCTCCTGAAAATATACATCTAACATTTTTTTTTTTTTTTTTAATCTGTCTGTCACGGGGGCACTCGGGTGCCCCGTTCCTAGGAAGAAATTAGGGCAGCCCAGGTGTCGATTGCTGGGGCAACCACAGCAGGTCACCTGACCAGAAGGGGGTAGGGCCTGGCATTTATAAGCACCCCAGGCCAAAAACCTAGCTGGCAGTTCCCTTCTGGCAGCCGGAGGAGCAAGAGCTTTGCAGTGGAGTTGGGCTGAGTCGAGCAGACCGACAGAACGAGTAGCGGCATCACGTTGCAGGGTAGAGAGAACCCTCCCTGGGAGGCTTGGCAGGAGAGACTGGTGGGACTGGGTTGTACATTATAGCTGGTAGGCTTATTGTTCTGTTACAGCCAATTGGCTTATGGTTCTGTGGTGTTATTTGTGTAAAGACTGGAGGACCAGGAGAGGCTGTAGGGGACGGAAGAGGCCTCATTAGGAGCTCCCCAGTGGAGCGGGGGGGTTCCTGGGGGCCCTGGGAGGGCACAGCAATTGGTGGCGGAACTGGCACTGCGTGTGAGCGCCGGAGAGAGGCGCGACATTGGTGGGGTGTCGTGACCCCAGCCCAACATTATAAAACTATATGACACCAAGATGTGGCGGGCGAGATAGAGGGTGCTGAATCGCCTACTTGGCATGGCAGGGGGCACTAGGGAGATCACGGCCGCTCCTAGGTCCCCGCGCCATGACACTATCCCACAGAAAGAGAGGACATATAGGAAACACTGATTTCTCAAACAAAACAACAAACGACCAAGCTATGGTTGATGCTCCACCAGATTGATGATAATTATATCTATAAGACAGAAGCCACTGATTGAGGTACACCAGTCTCTGGAAGTAAATAGATGAAACAAACTCTCTGCCTGACAGCATGCAATGTGAACCTAGATATGCATTAGCAGGAATGTTGTGGCTTTTTGTTTGTTTGTTTGTTTTTTAATATAGCCCTGCACATTAAAACCATCTTTTGTTCTTACAGTAAAACCGGTCCAAGTTTGAGCCTTCATAGATATTTTTCTAGGTTAGCAATCTGAATGCAGTATTACTTCTACCTAAGATCTGACCTTCTGTGCCTTTTTTCACATGTACAAAGTCCATGCAGAAAACCCAAGTGATTCCCTGCTAAATTAACTAAAAAAAGTATTAATGCCATAACTTAGAACTATTGAGCAACTCAGTAGCAAGCCTCCAAAATGCATTTTGAAAAAAGGGGGAAAAAAAAAATCAATTTAAGCTCTCAAGAGCTTATTATACATCAAGAGGTTTTTTTAAAGAGTGAAATTAGTACTTTAGAATTATTCTCTTCAACTTCCCTTGTCTCATCATGCTTTCTTCATGATCTTGCATTACAGGTTTTTTAATACCATGCTCTAACTTTAAAGTAAAAGGGTAAGTACAGTAGTATGCTAACTACCAATACAGCCTGGTGTCTTGTATAGATAATGGTTTCTGCTGCCATTATCTGATGATCACGAGCCTTAGATTCATTTGGGAGATGAGCAGAAGTCTGATACATAATAAGTAAAACAGCTGCATCCATTGGTAAAATACACAGTTTTAACAAAGAATTATAAACCATAACAAATGAGAACAGATAAAGAAGAAAAGAATGTTCCCTTATATAACTTACGTCAGCACTAGGACACTATGTCTAGCTATGCTGTAATTTGACTTTTAAACAAATCATCTCCTTGCTCAACTCAGCTTGACCTGTGACTTCCAGAACCGCCCACCCAAATTTGCTGAAGAATGTCATGCTACATGCTGTCTGAGTTGCATAAGTGGTAGGACACATTTAACTCATTTTATTGCATGTCTGCCCAGTTGAGGGTTAACTCTCTGGAAAATTGCTTCTCAGTGCACATTTCACTTTTAATGAAGCATGAACATGGTAGCCACTACAGAGTTAAACATACTCCTAACCTCACCAACTGTTCTCTATACTACTGAAATAACTAGAGGAGAATCCATGACAACCTGCATTCCAGATCCCAGAATCTCAAACATTTGCACACTAGGCCAACAGCTGCTTTATACAACATTATATCTGTCTGTAGTGGCAAAGTTTCATTTGTTCCCAGCAATAATTCCTGGCGACTCCTGGGTGGTTTGAGGTGGAATAAAAAGGACAAGACACTGCATTTATGACCCCACACAATGCAGATCTACTTGATACAGTTATTTTATTTTATAAAACAAATGTGTAAAATGCCAGGCATCACTAATGTGACTCTACAGAAGTGCTGTTAAACTGCCCATTGACAATATGGTTCATACATTATAAAACTTCCTGCAGCTGAGGAAGCTGGTGACTGGGGTGGTGAAGCATTCTCCCTACTGCAAGCCCTGAAGCTGACACTACTGAGACCACTGCAGGGCTGGGAGCCCCCCAGTTGATGGGCCTCCCAGCCACAGAGAAGCACCTGGCTACACGTTCGAATCAAGGATGTGATTAGAACAAGCTAAAAAGTTAGAACACATTTTTTGTGGAATAACTTTGTAACTTATTGCTTATTTTATCACACCATTAATTGGTTGAATGTGTAGCTGTGTTACAAGTTAAGGTGTGATTACCCGATTAATCATGCCTGAGTGGAACAAGTAGAGAGGGCCTTTCAGACAGATCCAACAGCTGAGAAATCTGTACATGCAAAAGTATATGAAAGGTCTTCTGAAGGCTTATAAAAGCTCCCTCCTTGCCAATTGCTGCATTTAAAGAATCCTCATAATCTGGGTTTAGGCATGGCATACATGTCAGTCCTATTTAATTTCATTCTCTGAATTGCCAGAGTTTCAAGTGACAACAGCACTAGTATGTAATGCTCTACTTGTGAAAAACTCCCTCATAAGGAAACCCCCTCATAGCGGTTACGAGGGCGCAAATTGCTAGTGCTCTACAAAACAAATCACTCATTCGGTCCTTCAGTAGCTTTATATTGCACTAAAAACAAATTACTTAAAGGGTTAAAGTAGATACAGATGTGTAAGCCCTCTAGCAGCCATCCAGATCCTGTGTCAAGAAGAAAAAACTGTCCTGCCACTAAAATGAATAGTGCTACCACTGGCGTGCCTGGATGTTTGAAAAGTCTCACATGTATCTGATTACTGATCAAACCAAGAGCAAATTCTCTGCCAGCAGTTGTCATTGTCCATGAGATGAATAATAACCACCAAAATCAGCAAAAAAAAAAAAAGTCTTAAATTCCATTAGACCATTGTTTTGTTTTTTCAGAGGGGTAGAGGTGGGGGAAGGTTTTCATTTCTCTGCCACTCAGGGCCAGATTATGCCTTTGTGGTGCTGACTGAAATTTACTTCCAGTGACATCTCAGGAAGCAGGATTACAATAGATTTCATAGACATTAGGGCTGGAAGGGAGCTCCTAAGATCATCAGGTCCAGCCCCCTGCCCTAGGGGCAGGTAGTCAGCTAGGGTCAAAGGATCCCAGGAAGATAAACATCCAAATGTTTCTTGAAAGTGTCCGGCGTAGGTGCTTGCACCACCTCTGGGGGGAGTTTATTCCAGGCCTTGGGGGTTCAGACAGTAAGAAGTTTTTCCTTATGTCCAGTCTATAATGGTCTTGCAGGAGTTTGTGACCACTGGACCTTGTCATCCCTTGGGGTGCTCTGGTGAAGAGGTGTTCCCCCAAATCCCAATGCACATCCCTTATGTACTTACAGGATGTCACCATGTCACCCCTGAGCCTATGCTTCTCCAGGCTGAAGAGTCCCATAGCACACAGCCTTTCTTCATAAGGCCTGTTCTCTTGCCCCATGATCATGCACGTGGCTCTCCTCTGGACTCTTTCAAGCTTCTCCATGTCCTTCCTAAATTGTGGAGCCCAGAATTGGTTGCAGGACTCCTCACTGTACTTGGCCTTGTTGAGGCTGCAGCTGAAGATGACATCCTGGGTCTTGCTCAAGAAGCATTGGTGTATTAAGATGCAAGCCAGAGTTTTGCTTGCTTTGCCAGCTGTGGTATTGCATTGGTGGCTCGTATTCATCTTGTGGTCAGTCATGACCCCCAAGTCTCTTTTGGTCATTTGGTAAGTGTAGCATTGCAGAGCCTATAAGTGTGATACAGGTTTTTATTCCCGAGGTAGAGCACCTTGCATTTCTCCATATTAAATACCATCAGTTTTTCACCCACGCACCTTGGAAGCCTGTTGAGGTCAGCCTGGATCACCAGCCTATCCGCAAGCATGAAGACTTTGCCCCAAAGTTTGGTGTTGTCAGCAAACTTGGCCAGTCTGCTTTTGACACATGTCCAGATCGTTTAAGAAGACTTTCAAGAATACAAGTCCGAGAACGGAGACTTGGGGGACACCACTAGTCATCAAGTGTCATTTTGATTTGGTTCCATCAAGTACCATTCTCTGGGCCCATCCTAGGAGCCAGATCCCCAGCCATCAGACTGTGGAGTAGTTCAGGTCACAGTTGTCCTCATGGAAACATTGGGCATCATGAGACAGCAGGTCAGAGGCTTTTTTGAAGTCCAAATATATGACATCAACCTCTTCCCTTTGGCCAGGTGATATATCACCTGGTCATAGAAGGAAATGAAGTTGGTTAAGCAAGACCTATCCACAACAAACCTGTTCTGGATATCCCTCAGAATGTTTCCTTCTGTTAGCCTGTCAACAATGGTTTCAAGAATGGTTCAAGTGGCTGAAACTTTTCTCTTTTAAATTTTCAAAAGTGCCTGGAGTCCCACCGATTCTCAGTATGGAAGAGAACCACTTCACAGCATTGCAAAGATCTGAGTGCTGTCTCATAAGGGCAGAATTAACTGATTCACTAGCTACTCAAGTGAAGTAGGAGTTACAGATGACACCAAGCTGAGGGGAGTAGTAGATAAACTGGAGGCTAAGCTTAGGATTCAGAGAAAACTAGACAAATTGGAGGATTGGACTGTTGCCCTGTGGGGTCAGGCCAATGCTCAGGATCTCAATTACCACACTGTTAGATGAGGGCATGCTGTACAATTGTACATACACACACACAAAAATCAATTAGGCATGCACACACACTCTAGATGTATACACCCCCACCAGGCACATGCACACACTACCAACTCAGGCACATACACATCCAAAATTACCAGCCTAGGTACATGCACACCTACACACTATACACACCAAAAGTTAGACAAAAGTCAGTTGTTAATACCCACACACCCAATATAATTAAATGGATCACTGGTTTATATATCACCCCCCCCCCCAAATGATATACATTGGGCGTGTGTGCATTGACAATTGATTTTTGTCTAACTTTTGGTGTTTATAGTGTGTAGGTTAAATTGGTGATAGGTGTGCATGTGCCTAGGCTGGTAATTTTGGTACACACACAAGTTTCTAATTTGGATGGTATGATATATATGTGTGCATTTGGAGTACTTGGGATACCTGGGGGAACATTAAGGTGAGGCAGTGAAAGTGTAAGGAGTGAAAGTTACCAGAACCAGGATTAGAACCGGTAGACTAGAGAGAAGCTGGCTGAGGAACTGAAGCTTGGGGTTACTTTAAGTTAATTAATTAAAAGGACAATGCCCAATACCTGCAGAGCAAGGGAGCAATGCCGGAGAGAAGCCGACAGGCTGGGACTGGAGCTGGAGCTGCAGGGGAACCAAAAGGAAGGCAAGGAGAGGGAAACTGGGACTGGGGAGAACTGGAGGGGCTAAGGGGGAACTGGGAGCTGACTTGGGGAACCATGGGTGCTGGAGAGGGACTGCCAGGGAGCTCAGGAAGCTACAGAGGAGGGGCTGCTGGTGCCAGGAGGTAGAGGAAGGGCTCCAGCTCCAGGGGAAACTGTAGGGCAGTGCCAGGAGGGCCAGGGCTGAATCAAGAGACCCAGCACCAGGCTGGAGGGGTGCAGAAAAGTTGGGAGCAGGCCAGAGGGCTACAGAGGCCCCAGAAGGCTGTGCAGGGGACACATGCTAAGATGACTGCAGGTCCTGGAAAGGGGACTCCAGTCAGATCAGTAAGCTGGGAGGAGGGGCTCTGGGTGCCAGGAGCCAGAGAAGGGCTCTGGCTGCCAGCAGGGACTGAGGGGTCTCGGTGGTGGGGGGCAGCTGGAAAGGCTGCAGGGAGTTGCAGCAAGTGTGCCGGGAGCCAGAGAAGGGCTTCAGGCAGATCAGGAAGATAGGGAGGAGGGGCTCTGGGGAGCAGAGATGGAAAGCTAGGAACAGAGAGAAAAATCACAGAGGCAGTGGAGCGGAGATGGGAAGTAGGGGAGGAGAAAGAGACAGAGAAAGTGGAGGCATCAGGACAGAAATAGAAAGCTAGGAACTGAGGGAGACACAGCGAGAGATCGTAAGGGCACCATACCAGAGATGGGAAGTAGGGAACAGAAAGAGAGACAGGAAAGAATCGGGAGCAGAAGGCAGGAAGAGACTGGAATTGGCGAGAGGGCAAGGGCAGAGAGAGACACACAGAAGGAAGATTAGAGGGGCAGAGAACAGGAAATGGATCAGTAAGAAAAAACCCAACTCAGGTTCTAAATTAACAGTAGGTTTATTGGACAGGAATAGATGGTGACACAATGTCTTATTGGTTCCTTTGCACCCATGCACGCACACAATGGCAGTCAGGGTTAAAGAGGCTTTGTGCAGGGGCTGAAGTCCAGGAGGAGACAGAGTCCAAATTGTAGGAGGAAGTGTGCAGATAATATCTACCTATTCCAGGTAGGAAGTTGATCCTCAATCTCCAGTCAGGGTTTCCTTCAGCTCAGTCTTGTCCAGAGGGGGTTGTCGGCAGGGCGTCTGGGGTGGATAGGCAGTGTGACGTGGAGCTGGTCTGGTCCAGATGGAAAAATGGCATTCCCATTAGGTCTGTCTTCACAGCCCCATTTTATAGGGGCAGACCTTCTATGACCCTAGTGGCAGGGGGCATGCCCAGGCAAGGGTCAGCCCCTGGTGCACTGAGCATATGTATTCCAGGTCAGGACATGCAGTTTCAGGCATCTATAATGGTAGGTTGGGTGGCTTCTGCAGCAGTCTTTGTCTTCCAGACCTTGAGCCAGGGAGGGTCTATGTAGGGTGATGGTTGGGTCATTGAGTTGATGGTTCAGTCATTCAACTCAGAGAGCTATTTTTAGACCTACTGCCATGTCTTCCAAGCACCCTCATTCATCCCCATTCATTCAGGAACCAATTTACATAGGAGGGGTAAGTATGAGTCACACAGTTACAACAGGGTTACAATAGGGTTTTCCCCAGGAAGGGGACACAAGATGGAAACTTGCCTGTAAAGTAATGTCACAGGCCTAAACCATACAGTATTAATATGAAACAATAAAAATCAGTGCAAACATAACAGAACAATATTTGCAATAGAAAAAAGGGGTTTATTAAAATAATAGCATACAAGAACTTATATTAGCTTACCTAATATTACTTGTAATCACTTAAGGGACAGAGAGAAAATGGTTAGGAGAAGGGGAAGGAGTATATTTTTAAATAATAATAATAAAAGAAGCAGAACTGGAGGTTTTGCTACAGGACTAAAACAAATCTCATCGGCCAAGGACAGCCATTACACATAAGCTGGTTTCAGTGATCAGAAACTAGTTTAAACCTGTAACAGAACAGACATTCAGTGCACATTAACCAGTTTGAAAATGGCTCAAACGAATTTGAGATAAATCTGGTTGAATGTAGTATCAGACTTAACTGATTTGACTCAAACCGGCTTATGCATCGTCTGTCCCAGACCTTTTGCTGGTTCGAGTTAAATCAGATACCCCCTGTGGCACAAAGCCACCTTGGTTTCTCCCCAAAATCTCTGCCCTGTGACACTGTGACTAAAATCTCTGAGCTGCAACCATTTGATTAAGGTGGGCCCTGCACACAGGGGACAGCACCCTCAGCCTGTCTATTTAGGTAACTTGAGCTGGCTGCATTCCTGAGGGAGGGGGGAAATCTGCTCCCTCTGCCTACCTGACTTGCATCAATTACCTGGGTGGGGGGTTTCTACCTGGGGAGCTGGAATCTGCCCGGTAACAGGTGATGTATTTCAAATTGGTTGGCTGACAGCCAACTGG